>NW_026700974.1:300000-554830 GCF_030435755.1 Ochotona princeps
TTCTGGTCACTCTCTGCTCAGAGTTACTGTCGGGCCTGTGAGAGGCTTCACATGTTTCTTTTAGAAGCAGCACACATTGACGTCTGTCTGTAACTTGCTCCCTAATTGGTGTGTATCCACACATGACGTAGCACATGCAATGGATATGCCATAAGCAGTGTGTGTGTGCTAGGCAGAGCTAAAATAGAATCTGCTTCTCTCGAGATGAACTCAGCCAAGGACCCATCTGTAGGATGGAATACAGACCTCTAGTTAAAAGGGGTAGCCTTTATGTGAAAAGGTTGACTACAATGATTCTTAAAAAAATAAAAGAAAAGTTCCAGGTGGTTAAATATAGATACTGAAACCAATTCCGAGAATATTCCCTGGCTCTAGGCCCGTGGTGTTATATTTTTCATTGGATTGTATCCTGTGTGATTTTATTTACTTGAACTCTAATTGTTCATCAGACAGTTATTTGTGAAATTATGACAGTAATCACGCTGAATGTGTTGGCCTGTTTTTCTGATAGACACATTTCCATGTTTGCTAATTAACATTGTATTTGTTGCAATATTTTCATGAAAGTCCTAGGTAACTAATGGTGGGCTTTCACAGTCATATTTGTCTTTTTTTCCCTTTAGTTTGAGGTAAAGAATTTGCTTTGATTGGTGCCACAAAGAAGAGGCAGAGAGAAAAAGAGAAAGAAATACAGAGAGATAAAGATATTCTTCAGCTGCTGGCTTACTCCCACAATACCAGAGCTGAGCCAGGCTGAAGCCAGGAACCAGGAACTTCATCCAGGTCCCCTATATGGATGACAGGAGCCCAAGTACTTGCGTTGTCTGCCACTTTTCCCCCCCAGGCCTTTAGCAAGGAGCTGGATCAGAATTGGCACAACTGGGAGACAAATTGGCACCCATATAGGATGCTGGTGTCACAGGTAGTGGTGTTACAATGCTGGTCCCATCAGTCCATCTGAAGCCTTTTAGTTTTTTTTTTTAAGATTTTTTATTTTATTACAAAGTCAGATATACAGAGAGGAGGAGAGACAGAGAGGAAGATCTTCCGTCCGATGATTCACTCCCCAAGTGAGCGCAGCAGCCGGTGCTGCGCTGATTCGAAGCCAGGAGCCAGGAACCTCTTCCGGGTCTCCCACGCAGGTACAGGGTCCTTGACTGCTTTCCCAGGCCACAAGCAGGGAGCAGGATGGGAAGTGGAGCTGCCAGTATTAGAACCGGCGCCCATAAGGGATCCCGGTGCTTGGAAGGCAAGGACTTTAGCTGCTAGGCCACGCCGCTGGGCCCTGAAGCCTTTTAGTTTTAATATCAGCCTGAATTAGTTTTAATTTCATGCTTGAACTAATTTTTATTATAATGGTAGAAGTGGCAGTTTTCTAATTCCACACCTCCTTTTATGCTTGCTGATTTACATTCTACTCGGAGGAGTAGTTTTGTCTTCTTTCCACGTGTTCAATCACTTACTTATATGGGCATGGATTAATGGATTTTCACTTTATTCTATGGGATGTAATCTATCATTACTTTCATTTCTACTTTTCTGAAGTTTCTTTTTATTTGTGCTTTTTACAAAGTTCATATATATATATATATATATATATATATATATATATATATATATATATAAAATTAAAAGTGCAGGGGGAGAGAGACAGAGAGGTCTTCCATTCATTGGTTCACTTCCCAGATAGCCAGGGCTGGGCCAGGCTGAAACCAAGAGCCAGGAGCTTTTTAGGGTCTTACATGTAGGTGGCAGGGGCCTAAGCACTTGATCTGTGTTCCACTTCTTTTCCCAGACTGCTAGCAGGAAGTTGGATTGGAAGTAGAGCATCTGAGTCTTGATTCAGTACCCATTTGGGATGCCAGTAACATATGCAGCAGCTTCACTTGCTATGCCACAATGCCAGCCACTGATTTGTATTATTTGGAAGCAGAGAGTCAGGGAGGCAGGAAGGGAGGAAAAGAGAGAGAGGGAGAGAGAGAGATCTCTCATCCACTGGTTCACTCCCCAAAGACCCAAAACCACTGGACCACTGAAACTGAGCTGGGATGAAACCGGGAGCCAGGAACTCCATTGAGGTCTCCTGTGTGGGTGTCCTGGATCCAACTACCTGAGTCATCACCACTGACTCCCAGGGTTCACTGTAGCAGGAAGCTGGAATTGGAAGTGCTCAACAGCGTGGTGAATCCCAGATGTAGGAAGAGGAGCCAGGCTTGGTAAGATGTCCCAGTGTATGCATTTATGTGACATTCTGGAATGAGGACAGATAACTGACCAGTGGTTACCAGAGGAAGGAAGTGGAGGGGAAGGTTCATGATGAAGAGGTGCCAGGAGATTTGGGGGTGAGGATGTAGTGATAAAAATTTGGTACCATTTATAATTATATTTTTCAAGCTCAAAGACCATACTTCTGTATAGGTGATTTGGGGATGAGGCATTTAGCCTCACACTCAAGGTACCCACTTCCCACATTAGGTTATCTGGTTCAGTTGCCCAAAATGGCTCCTGACCCTGCTTCTTGCTAACACAGACTCTGGGAGTAGGTGCTGATATCCGTGCAGTAGGTCTGCCACCTGCATGGGAGTCCTGACTGCATTCCCAGCTCCTTGTTCCAGCCCCTGCCTGTCCCAGCGATAGCAGGCAGTGGGGAGTGAACCAGCAGATAGGAGCTTGAGCGCACACACTCTCTGTGGATCTCCTTTTCCTTGTTGTTTCTCTCTCAGCCTCCCACACAAGTAAATAAAAACGTAAATAAGAATGGTGATTTTTACAGCAAGGAAATTATACCAACAGTCAGAGAAAGCCCTTAGGACAGAGGACTGTGTTAGGGCAAGTGATCCAGAGGGGTGTGGGGGCTGAAGGTATGTGGGTGGGCACAAATCGCATCTGTAATTGTTTCCATTGATTAAATATTTCAGAGAAGACTCTGGTGTTGAAGCAGGATCTTGTACGACCCAAGAGCATTAAATCACCACTTAGGGGCAAACTTTGAGACAAATATTTCTCTGTCCATCCTGATGTCAGACTTGCAGGATTACAGGTGACACACCATGGGTTATTCCAGAGAAACCTGACTCAACTTCAAATGTATTGCCTCTTACAATCTATGACATGTGTGCTACAGTGTGAGGAGGAAGTACTAAGAAGCACAGAGGCAGCTTTGCGCAGTGGCAACATGGCAGTATCATAGCAATGAGATTGATCTGAGGCATGATTATCGCTAATTGCAAAACAAAAAGCATATAGGCTTTCTGAATAACTGTAAGTAGAGTCTTAAAGTATCTTCACTCAATCCTCTTTGCAGACCTACTTTTCTCGCATGACTGGTGGCAGTTTCCACTTTCACACCCTCGAGCTCCAGTTGCTAGAAAAATCTCAGCTGACTCTTTTGATACCAAGTCAAAGATTACAGGAAGGAGCTCTATGCCGCAGCTTGGGCCAGGTGCTCCGGGCTGGTCATCCATGGGCTGTAAGAACATGAGTGCTCCCACAGGATTCATGCTTTTAGAATAGGGTATTTTTTAAAGGATAATGGTGATATATGGCAGGCAAAAGAAATAAGAGCAAGAGAAAGAGTGTAAGAGACAAGAAATAATGCATTTTTTTTTGAGAATCACTTATATTTTATAGGGTCTGTCTCAGTAATCATATAATTGAAACTTACAGGATGCAAATTATGTAATGATTACATAATGGGTTATTATACTGCATATTATTTTCTTTTTCTTCTTCTTTTTTTGTTGGTTATTTTGCATTATGTGACAGTTTCATAGGCTCTGGGAATCCCCCCCTCCCCATGCCCCTCCCCCTTTGTGGCTTCCTCCACCTTGATGTAGTATTACAGTTCAAATTCAATCAAGATTCTTTCCTTGCAAACGTATACCAAGTATAGAGTCCAGCTACTTGTTGTCCAGATGGGTTGAACAGTTTCTTGGGGAGACCATTTCTAGTCTGAAGTTAGAGCTGGTAGAATATTATCCCATTCAATTATGAGTCCCAATATAACATCAACAGCAGTTTGCAACATTATGGAGTTGACATGGTTGTGAGTAACCAGTATGTTACAAAAAACAAAAACAAAGAAAAAAAAAAACAAGTCCTAACCGCAACCTATGATTAGCTCATTGACATTTCAGTTTTAGTTTATATACAGGACCGACTACTATATACCTTAAAATGGCTATAAGGTACCATTCAGCTGTCTCATGTCTATTTTGAAATAATGCATTTTTATACTGTATTAGGAAAGTCTATATTCAAAAGCAATAAGCTGGGCTCAGTGTGGTGGTCTAGCAGCTAAAATGCTTGCCTTGGACATGCTGGGATCCCATATGGGCACTGGTTCTAATCCCAGCCATCCTGCTTCCCATCCAGCTCCCTGCTTGAGACCTGTGAAAGCAATTAAGGATGATCCAAAGCCTTGGGAGCCTGCACCTGTGTGAGAGACCTGGCAGAAGCTCCTGGCTCCTGGCTTTGGACTGGCTTAGCTCTGGCCATTGTGGCTGCTTGGGGACTGAGTCATTGGACAGAGGGTCTTCCTCTCTGTCTCTCCTCTTCTCTGTATATCTGACTTTCTAATTTTTAAAAAAAGCTATAAGCTAGATAACTCTGCAAAATAAACCTTTTGTCAAGGTTCTGTTGTTTATTTCTCCTTCACGTTATATGCAAGGAGGTCAGGATGGTCTTCCATAGTATTACAGCTACACCACCTTGGCAACCAGGGTGCCATGGTCTTTGACTGTCAGACAGGAGAAATCACAGCCACTCCTCACTGCCTTAAGCTCCAAGGAGACAGAAATCACACCTTCCTAGAACTCTGGCAGAACTAGTTCCACAGTCCCAATACAGCCGTAAGAGAGGCTGGGAAATAGAAAATGTGGGAACTAGTTATATGGGTATTTGGCGAGCACTAAATGTCAAAGTCAGCATTTCAAAGTGGGTATTTGACCATAGTGATTAAGATGCCCACATCCTACATTGGAGTCCCCTATTAAAAGGTTTGATTCCAGTTTCCTGCTGATACAGACTACAATTGATCTTAGCCAAAAGGCCGAGAAGCGATCCTGCTGATACAGACTATGCAAAGAAACAGGGTAAGGTTCTAGCAGCTGGGTTCCTGCCATCCATGTAGGAAAATTCGGCTTGAGTTCCTGGCTCCTGGTTCTTCAGATCCAACTAGTCCCTGTCACTGTGGATATCTGAGGAGTGAGCTAGTATATGGGAGTTCAATTCCTCCCTTGCTCTATCTGAGATTTAAACAAATACATAAAAAAAAAATAAATTGTAAGTCCATCATGGCAGCTCAACAATCAAAGGGTTTATAAGGGTTCAGAATGATGGGGCTTCATGTCACACAGTGGGAAGAATGGCTTTGCAACTTTGCTTGGGTAACTGGAGGGAAGAGGAAAGTGTTGAATTCTTGGTGCTCTCAAAGGAAACTGACGGGTCCAATTTAGTGGGGTGGAGATTTGTGTAAGAGGCAGGTGGTACAACAGAATTAGGACAAGATTGTAAAAGGCCTTGGATGTCTAGCCAAGGACATTAATATTTAGGAAATGAAAGCTTTTCAGTTAATAACTAACATGAACAAGATGAAACGTTCAGGATGATTAATTTGGCATCATTATGTGGCTTGGCCTATATCATTCTATATATAGTCTAATTGAGAGCATACTGTTGACTTCAGGCATCCTTTGAAGGACTTCATTTCTGATAAAATAGCAGGCAAAGTAGTCTAGAAAAGACCCCATTGCAAAAAACTATAGACATTGGGCCCGGCGGCGTGGCCTAGCAGCTAAAGTCCTCACCTTGAATGCACCAGGATCCATATGGGCGCCGGTTCTAATCCCGGCAGCTCCACTTCCCATCCAGCTCCCTGTTTGTGGCCTGTAAAGCAGTCAAGGATGGTCCAAGGCTTTGGGACCCTGCACCAAGTGGGAGACCCGGAAGAGGTTCCAGGCTTCGGATTGGCGCAGCACCGGCCGTTGCTGTCACTTGGGGAGTGAATCATTGGACGGAAGATCTTCCTCTCTGTCTCTTCTCCTCTCTGTATATCTGACTTTGTAATAAAAATCAATAAATCTTTAAAACAAACACACACAAAAAAAACCAAAAAAAAAAAAAAAAACTATAGACATGAGGAGAGAGAATCTAAATGGCTATGCAAGCTCATTTTCCCTACCATTTCTAAAGCTTAGCAAGGAACTGGCTTAGCAAGGCTATGACAGCTCAACAGAACAGCAATGCCAGTGGCTGAAACCCAGAGCCTTCTCTCTTAGAACAAGCTAGTTCCATTGGCCAGGAAGCTCCTGCTGTCATTGTCTAATTTCTTAATACATTAAGCTATACCCTGTACAAGTGCACCTGCCCACAGGATAGGGAGAGGTGGAGGCAGATACTGTACTGACCTAGTAAGTTCGCCAGCACATTGACACCACATGCTGACAGCAGTGTCTATCTGTGTCTTTGACATGGCACAGTGGCCATCTTTCTAAATGTATGCCCAGCAAAGTAAAAGAAATTCTCAGAGGATTTTTTTGGGGGGTTCATAAGCTAGTTTATAAATTACAAATTACCAAGAGCCAGCACAGACGAAGACAAAAAGAAACCTCAAGTATCACATGAGAGGTGAATGAATAAATCTACTGTGTTCTAGTCACATTCTAGAGCTCCATAGGACAATGAAGGAAGGATAGCTCCCCTTATGAGCTTGAATGAGTCTCACACGATTAATAAGGTGCAAGAGAATACTACAATAATGTCACTAATTAAAGTTCCAAAATATGCAAAATAGAATCATGTCTTCTAAGTGCATTTCCATGTATAGTCAAACTAGAAAGCAAGTGTGTGTTAAGAGCAATGCTAGGCACAGTGTAGTTTAATCAGAGAAGGGCCTACAGGCCTATCAACATTCCTGACAACATTCTGTATCTTAGGCTGTATGATGGAACGTGGCCTTTTATTTGAATAACATTCTGCAGCCACATGTGTGATATAGTCTTACACTTACAGAAATATTCCCCAGTAAATTCTTTTTCTTTTGGCGTTTGGAAGTCTTAGCTCCTGGCTCATGGGTGATGGAGCGGGATATGCAGACTGCTGGTCCATGGAAATTTGGGAAGTCTGAACTTTAGGCCCAGTCTCTCTCACCCTCTCCCCACTTCTCTCTGCCTCTCAAATAAATATATTTTTTCAAATATAAAGAAGAAATTACAAATTCAACAATATAGGTTGAAAGCAAAAGAATGGAAAAAATGTATCATGCGAACAATCAAACTGCCTTATGGCACAAAATTAAAATCAGGGGGAGAAAAAGGAGCAAAACCAAGGAGAGACTTACATAGTAATGAAAGAATCAATCCTCCAGAAAGACTTAGCATCTGAAATGTGTATGAACCAAACAGCAGAGTCTTAAAATACGTGCAGCAAAATCTGATAGAGCTGAAAAGAGAAACAATCAAATCCAGATTGTTGTGAATATCAGTTTCCCATCACTGGCTGACAGACTATTGCACTAATAGGAGAGTCAGTCAAAATATGGACAGTCTGAATACTGCAGTCAACCAACAAGACATAGTGGGTGAGGGTTGGTTGGGCCTTGCTGCAGTATCAGGTGGCAGATGCTGGCATGGGGGCTAATTCTGTCAAGTTAACCTGCAGAACCACCTGGAGACTGCAAGATCTGGAAGTGGGAGTGGGCTCAATGGCCCTCAGAGCTGTGGTCAGGGCACAGAGCAGGGCACTGAGCAGACCCACTGCATCCTGCAGGGGTGGGATTTCTGGGCCCAAGTCTTGGAGGTACACTGACTCACTCTGTAGTATCCAGAGAAGTTTCCTTCTGCTCCTTGGGCAGTGGCCCCAGTGGCAGTGACCAACATGCATGGCTGGAGGATCAGCCTTGAGGAAGTTTCCTTTTGCATCTGTCAACACTGCCGGGTGACCAGGCATAGGTGCCAGCAGAGCCCTTTCATACCCAGAGGGAAGTGGATCTGGTTCCAGCTTCTGTGTGAAACATCCCTGGCTCTGTGGCTCCCTGTGCCATAGACCTTGGGATAACCTGTGCTCACTGGTGGGACCTGGAGCACCCATCCGCATTGCTTTGATTCAGCTGGGCAGCTTCTGACCCAAAATCCTCAGCATTAACTAGTATCCAACTTCTAAGACCTGGCTAAGGAAGCCATGGGTTCTGTTGGCTCTATAATTTCCAGGCATACCTGCACTCCCCAGCGGGACCCGGGGACAGTATTATTGGCATTCCTGTGCGCAAGGTCTGACTGTGCTAGTACATTGTGCCCCACAATGACACACAAGTGCCATGGGGGAGCGGGGTAAAAGCATACTGTGGCTCCTGTAGCTTTGGGACTGTGACCCCCACAGCTATGTTCCACAGAGTCACTAAAGTTCTCCCTGTGGGACTTGTGGAGGATTTCTTCTCTGTTCCAGTGCTGCAGAACCATACCTGCCACAGTGAAACCCACAAGATAACCTGTGCAGGAAACATGAGAGCTGGTTAGAACCTACACCACGTCCTACAACGAAGGGACTGTCTGCTCTCTAAGTTCTGGGAACAGCTGCACTTGCCCTGCAGTACAAGGGGAAGGCTCTGTTTCCATTCCGTGGTTTCTTGTGCAAAATCCCAAGCATAAACTACATAAACAGGGCAAAATGGGTAATGTAACCTTCCTGCCCTGTTACTAAGGGCTGTGACTAATTGTACTGTATCTTCAGAATCATCATAATCTCCCCTGTGGGACAAAGAGAAGATGCTATGTTCATTCTACTGCCAAGCACCATATCTGCTAGGGAATAATCCTCAGCATAATTGGAGCCCATTCTGTGAGACTGGAGCAAGGTCACCATCATATCCCCTCGTTGTAAGACTAGGACTTTTGGTGCTACAAGTGCCAATGTTACCCATGCCAACTGGATATTGTGAAGATTTTATCCACATCACAGAATGCCAGTTATTGGTACAATAATACCCCACATCATCCAGGCTTGCCTGGTTGCACAAGGGGCATGACACCTGCTGTGTCCAACAACACCAGGAACCCGGCTGTGATTGACATCCAACTCTGGGCCCTGAAGGTACACACCAGGGAAGCCCATGTCTACTTCAAAGTCATATTGCTGTCTGCATGAACTTCTGCTGTGGCACTCATAGACATGGCTGGCCCTGATTATAGTAGACAAAAAAACACTAAACTTTTGGGCTCACCTAGAGCCAGTCACTCAAATGTCCTCACATCCCATCTGAACAAAAACGTCTTTTCTAATGAAATCTGCTCCATTCAAACGAAGCAACTGTTACACAGAGGTACATCAACTAAAGGACGCGGCAGGGAAGCATGACACACCCAAAAGGACCACCTACTAGTGCTTCAGAAATAGACCTGATTTGAAGGAAATCTACCAAATGCCTCAAAAAGAAATCAAAATAATGATCCTAAGGGAACTCAAGGAGATGTAAGAAAATACAGTTCAGAAAAACGAGAAAAGGCAACACCTGGCACCAAAGAGAAACTCAGTGAAGGTATAGAAATGAGTTTTTAAAAACATGAAAGGTTTTGGATCTGGAAACTTTATTGAATGAAATTAAAAATACAATTGAGAGCTTCAACAATAGAATAGACCAAGTAGGTGTAAGAAATTCTGATCTTGAGGCAAGATTATTGAAATAACCCAGTCAGACAAAAATAAAAAGAACTTAAAAGAAAGAGGAAAGTCTACAAGACATATGGGATACCATCAAACAAACAAAACAGTCCTATTACAGGGATATCTGAAGAAAAGTGAGAATAAATAGCCATTGAGAACATAACAAATGCAATCATAGTTGAAAACTTTCTAAATCTTAAGAGATGTGAACTAGGTATAGGGAGCTCAGAGGACTCCAGTCAGACACAAACAACAAAGACTTTCACTAAAATGATTATATTCAGATTATCACAAGTAAGCACAAGCAGAAAAGCCTGAAGGCAGTAGAATACAGCATCAAGCTACATATAAAGGAAAATCCATTAACCTGGCAACAGACTTGTTTGCAAAAACCCCAGATTAGAGTGCGATGATTAGAGTGGGATGATTCTTTCAGAAAAAAAAAAGAGCTTCTAATTATTCATTAGAAGTGAAGGGAAATAAAAGATTTCCCAGATGAGCAAAAATTGAGAGAATGTATCAGCAGATAACTCCTATTGGAAGTTGGGAAGGGGAATCCCACATTGGAAGTAACCTGGAAAATCAGTGAGAAAACACGTGACAGTGCAAATTCCTCCAATAGAGACAGCAGAGAAGAGAATCCATCCCTACCATGGCAAAAAGCTACCAAAACACAAATGTAGATAGTGAGAGAGGCAGAAAGAAGCAGAGAAAGTATAGAACAACCTGGAAACAATGAAACAGCAGGACTTGGTTCTTACCTGTCAACATTTACCTTGAATGTGATTTCAGTCCTCACTTGAAAGACAAGGGGAAAACAAACAAGACTTATCCAGATGCTGTCTGTAAGGAACTCACTTCACTGGGTAAAGACCCACACAGACTGAGAACAGAGGGTTGGATAAAGATATGCCCTGCAAGGGCAGGCACTGTGGTGTAATGGGCTAGTCCTCCACCTTCAAGTGCAGGTATTTGTGTTGTAGGAGGACATTGTGACCCTAGAAGGTCAGTGAGCACAGGATTACAGTTGGTTGGATATTTGGAGGAGAATAACCAAATGGCTACCTTTTGTATACCTGATGAGATATCATTTGTATAAGAACAGTTGAGTGGAAAGTAATATACAAGAGAAAAGGACTTCCAAACAAAGGCATAGAAACAGTGGATGGTTTTGTTGATGAACTAAGTATCTCTACCCTAATCCTGTATGACCCTCAGTGTATAAAGTCTGATGCTACTAATAAACTACAGCTTTTGACCATCAGTCAGGGTCCACGTGTAATTATCGGCTCCGTGCACCAAGTCCATCGCTGCTGGACAGCGACAACTGGCGCCCGAACAGGGACTTGAAAGAAGAGAAAGTGCAGCGGAGACCCCCCCACAGAAAGTGGTGAGTGGGACAATGGGCCAGAATCAGTGTAGGGCACAGTCTTTTATCTCTCTTATGCAGAATTTTTTAGTGAAAAGTGAAGCGAAGGTAACTAGGCAGCAATTGCGTTCTTATTTAGAGCTTGTTAGTGAATATAATCCTTGGTCTCCAGATGAATGGATACTAGAAACTGGACTTAAGAATTTTACTCAGAAAAATGGTGAAAAGGCCGGAAGGATAGAAGATATTCAAGTTAGTTTTTTGATTATATCGGCTTTAATTACAGCTATTATTATAATTTTAGAAGGGGAATCTGCAGGAAATTCCTCTAAGGGGAGACACCCCCAAAATGTAGCTAAAAAAGAAGTGTTTCATAGTACGAACAAGGAAGAAAGAGAAAGGGAATCCTTAAGAGGCCCACCTAACAGGAAAGGACACTGTAATATGGCTAAAAAAGAAACGCCTCATAGTACAGATGAGGAGGATGGCCAAGAGGAGCCTGTGAGAGATTTCCCTAATGGGAGACGCCACCGTAATGTGGCTAAAAGAAATGGCTTATACTACAGATGAAGATGAGAAAGAATGTGTGAGAGACCCTCCCACGAGGAGATGCCACTGTAATGCAGCTAAAAGAGAAAGGCCTTATACTACAGATGTGGAAATTAAGAAAAGAAAACTTGGAAGATGTTACCATAATGTGACTGAAAATGAAATCAGAACTAAGAAAAAGAAAATTTTCAGTGTTAAACCACGGGATTTCCCTAGTGAGGTAAATGAGGCTGGGATAAAGCAACAGTTAAATATCAGCCCATGCCGTCTTGCTCTTAAATCTGATCAAAGACATTTCCAAATGTCTGATGTTCCCCGGAGACCACATGAATTCCGATTGCTTTTTCCAATCATACTTAGTCAAGAGAATAACCAACCTACCTATGAAAGCCTAGATGTTAATTCCATCATAGCTTTTAAAAAGGCTTGTGTGTCCTACGAACCTACTTCTTCTTATGTGTGGGAATATTTAAATGGCTGGAGCCAGGGAGCAAACTGGATTCCTTATGATTTTGAAGTAATAGCAAAAATAGGGTTTTCTCCTTCTCAATATTTACAATGGAAAATATGGAGAAGTGATATGGCTAAAGAAAAACTGCTGTCCTTAGGAGCATCAGGTTGGCAACTCCCTGGTGGAGGACAATTGACTTATGATATGTTGGTTGGAGATGGACAGTGGGTTACTACAGAGCAACAGATACAGCTACCTCAAGCTGCGCTCATGCATATAGGAGACGTAGCATTGTGGGCATGGGAGAAAATTGAGACTGGGTCTGAATTTGCAGGCAGTTATACAAAAGTCATTCAAGGAGCCAGAGAATCTTATGCTGATTTTGTAAGATGTTTGACAGACTCTATAGAAAAACAAGTTAGGGGAGAAGGCACTAGGAAATTGTTGCTAAAGCAACTGGCCTTTGATAATGCGAATGAGGACTGCCAGGCTGTTATTCGTCCAATAAAAGAAAAAGAGGATCTTCTGGGTTACCTGAAAGCCTGTCACAACATGGGACATTTAAACACGGTGCCCGCCAAGCAGCACTTGAAACTTTTGCTATTCAAAAACAAATGAAGGCTAAATGTTTTGATTGTGGCAAGCCAGGACACTTTAGAAAAGGTTGCCCAATGCGTCCTTCAACTCAAAAATACCATGGGGATACTTTTAACAGTCACTCCCCTGGAATATGTCCTAAGTGGCAAAGAAGCCAACACTGGAAAAAAGAATGTAAATCCAAATTTAACCTTGATGGCAGATGCCTGTGGCCAGAAGACTCTGGGAGAGATCAGCTCCAGGTCCCAAACATTCACAGGTTTACAAAATAGGAATCTGCAGAGAAGCTACAAACTTAAAACTGCCACTGTCTCATTGCCCCACCTGTGCTCCTCACCCTGCAAGTATAAATCCTGGAGGCTGAAATTCCTATCAGTTGTGGTGTATGCATGTTATTCATATAGCACTTCTTCCTATACAGCATTGCTTAATCGTGTATGCTAATTTTTAAGTACAAGTCTTTATATTAAGTTAATTTTTATGTTCACTGTCTCATTAAGTTCTCATTGTTTAAAATTAACAAAAGATGTTCTTGCTTTAAGGAGTGTTTGGTTGATGTCATTATATCATTATAAAGTGAATGTTTGCTGTTTCCTTTGTTAATGTACCCAAGTTGCAACTACATGTCTTTTGGAATATTTTGTAATGCTGAAGAAGCTGGAATCCAGGCCTTCAATTTAATGGCTGGATTTCACAATAATCACCAATTTCAAGGTCTTTTGTTGTAGTAGATGTTTAGCAAACTGACTTCATCTGTATATCCATTGCAACTTTTGGGAGCTTGGAATTCAAAGTGAAAAGGGACATTTAGGATTGAAATGACAGAAGAATTTAATTTGCTTTTTGCTTCCTGTATTCTGCTTGCGGTAAAAGGACCTGTGCCAATCTGAAGCCAGGAGTCAGGAGCTCCTCTGGGTCTCCCACATGGGTGCAGGGCCCCAAGGCTTTGGGCCATCCTTGACTGCTTCCCCAGGTCACAAGCAGGAAGCTGGATAGGAAGTGTGGTTGCCAGGATTAGAACTAGTGCCCATGTGGGATCCAGGCGCATTCCAGGCTAGGAATTTAGCCACTAGGCCACAGCACCGGGCCCAACCTTTAATCTTTAGTACTTATTTTTCACATTTATTAGTTGGAAAATAATCCTAAGGGCAAGCACGGTGGCTCACAGGCTGATTCTCCACAAACGTCAGCATCCTGTATGGCCACCTCTGATCCAGCTCCCTGTTTGTGGGCTGGGAAAGCAGACAGAATGTTCCAAATCTTTGGGACGCTGCACTCACATGGGAGACCCAGAAGAAGCTCCTGGCTTCAAATTGGCTCAGGTCTGGCCATTGCTGCAATTTAGGGAGTGAACCAGTGGATGGAATATCTTTCTCTTTGCCTCTCCTTCTTTCTGTAAATTTGCCTTTCCAATTAAAATAAATAATAGAATGGGGCCATTGTTGTGGCATAGTGGATAACCTGTCAGACCTATATCCCATATCAAGAATGTCTGTTGGAGTGCCAGGAAGTGGCTGACTTTGGCTGGTGGTTCTGGTCCAAGGTCGAAGGTGACAGCCGTCAGAGGTCCAGGCTAGCCAGAGACAACACAGTGGAGAGAGGCACCCAGGCCAGTGAGTCCCCATCAAGCCTTTCTCTGCTTATACAATCTCCCCAGGTCTCCAATGGGGGATGAATTCAGGTTCCATCCGGGCCCCCCTATGTCACCTTGTCAGATGGCTGCTCTCCTCCCAAAAAAACTTTTGGCTGGCAGGAAAAAAACAGAAACAAAAACAAAAAAAACCAAATTGTACCTCAGTTTACTGGTCCAGAATATTTGGAGGTGGCCCATCCTTAACTCTATCCAGACAGGATGCTCCCCTAGTCCCACCCCCTCTTTACTCCACACACCTGGAGGTGGTACAGCACACTGAGGCACTGTTCCCACCAGTGGGAGAGTAGGGAGGCTGGCCTGGAGCAGGGAGAGTGGGGGTGCAGGGAGGATGGACTGCAGCTGTGTTCAGTTGCTGCCCAGGGAGGAAAGGGCTGCAGCTGTGCCCAGTTGTTGCCCAAGGAGGCACAAACAGCCGCTGTTATTACAGGTCACTTTGCATTCCAGGAGGATGCATACAGGACGAGCATCCCAGGTCCTGCTCCTTCAGGTGAAGCAGCAGCATGACGTGGACACCCTGGACATGGTGTTCCTGGACCACTGAAAGCAGCGCTACATGCTGGACACGCTGCTCCTGGAGGTGAGCTCAGCCAAGGTGGCCTTGCTAGCTGCTGGAACAGGGGCCACTGAGACCCATGCATGTCGACTGGCCCTGCTGGCTGCTGGCACAGGGGCCACTGAGACCCATGCATGTCGACTGGCCCTGGAGCTCCTACAGGGAGCTGTGACAGAGGTGCTGCCTGATGTCAGGGCAGGTAGATGAGAGGAAGGGTCCAGGGGGGAGAGGTGCCAGGTGGGGTGAGCACCACTGACCGGACCTGCTGTTGGGCAGGTGGGTGGGGTGGGGATTGGGAGAGGACATGTAGGTGTGCAGCTACAGGAACACTCTTTCTCTGCCAGGGCCTAGCTGCTACATGCTGGGAGCAAGAGAGAGATCTTCCATTTCTTGCTGTATCCATGAATGGCTGCATCGGCCAAGGCTGAGTCAGACTGAAGCCAGGAGGTCCAACTGCTTTCCTGAGACATTCCATATTTTTGGCTTTGCATGATGCCACTTCCTGTTTGCATTCATGAGCATGCTTGATGGCCTGACCTCCCAGGAATATGTATTTTGCACAGTTGCACAGGGGCCCTGCATTTTCTCCCACTAGCAAGCCAGAGACACCGGGAACTGGCTGCACAGCGACTAATGCCAGCATCATCACTAGGGACCCCTCCTGCCTGAGACCGGAGATGCCCAGGGCTGCATGTTTGATTCTGTTTTGGAGTTGAGATTGCTTTTTAAAAACAGCAACAACAAATCTGTTTAAGGGCTGGTGTAGTGGCATAGCAAGCTATTCCTCTGCCTGTGGCACAGGCATCCCATTTGGCCCCAGCTCATGTCCCAGCTGCTCCACTTCTCATCCAGCTCCCTGCTTGTGGCCTGGGAAAGCAATGCCTTTGGACCCTGTACCCACATGGGAGACCCAGAGCAAACTCCTGGCTCCCAACTTGAGACCAGCCCAGCTCTGACCATTGTAGCTATTTGGGGAATAAACCAAGAGATGGAGGATCTCTCTTCCTCTGCCTCTCTCTCTCTGTAACTATAAATAAATCTTTTGAAAATAAATAAATGTGTTCCAAAGGCAGAGAGAGCTGGGTAGGTGCAATCCACTGGTTCATTCCCGAAGTGCCTGTAAGGGCTGGGGCCAGGCTGGTAGATCCAGGGCTCCCAAGTGGGTGGTAGGCACCCAGCAGGTGGCTGCAGCACCTGCTGCCTCCCAAGGTGTACATTAGGCGGTAGCTGGGGGTCAGAAGCCACATAGGTGCACATTGAACCCAGATACTCCCACGTGGCACACAGAAGTCCCTACTGCTATGCCAAATGCCCACCCAAGACAGCTTTATTTTCAACACAGCTTCTTTCTGATGGCTGTGTCAGGGAAATTTCCACACTCCCAAATTTCCTTCCGCATTCCCTGGGCTGCCCTGATGTCCATCCCACCCCGCCACCCAACCCACACACTTGAGGCTGACCCTGGCTTTCATCCAGCCAGTATTTATTGAGCACCTGCTGTGTGCATGGCTGGGAAAGGAACCAGGAGCCTGTGGGGCAGAAAGCTCTTTTCCTCAGACCCACACCCTGGCAGGGGGTTGAGGAAGGGTGGGAGTAGTACTTCTGGTTTGGGGCAGGTTAGCAGGGCATCCCTGACTGCCCCCTCCCACACCCGGGGACCATCTCTGTCCCCCACAGCAGTGTGGCCTGTTGCAAAAGGAGACAGTGCTGCTGCCTGATAATGTTATATTCCCAGAGAGCCCATACTTCCTGGCACATGTGCTTGGCAGCAGCAGCTTCGAGTGCACCCACTACAGCTCATTCCTGGAGTACATGTCAGTGGTGGATGGGCTGGAGAAGGCTATCGTGTGGGCCCAGGTGCCCTGGTGTGACCTCAGTCATGCACTCTTTCCTGATTCCATCTGCCAAGTTGGTCCCTGCCAACCCCGCTTCTGTTGCTGCTACCTGGGTACTTGTTTTTAAGTGCCAGGCATACTTAGTGCCTGAAAATCCTGGCCACACATGCTCCCTGTGCTGTGGTACAGGACAGCTGTGGCGTGAACAAAGGGATGCCAGCAGGATCATGCGTGGGCCCAGCCAGTGGTGCTCCCATCTGGACTCTGGGCTCCTGAGACACAGGAGCTGCACCTGCAAATGTCCTGGCCTTGTCCTCAAGCTGTCCTCCAGGTTCGTGCCAGCAGGTGGCAGCAGAGTGCCTCAGCCACAGCTCCACTTCCCAGCCCAGCCTCTCTGCCCTTCTGACAGAATGGATTCTAACCCCTTGACTGTCTGGGAAGCTCTAAGCACCTTGGACACAACTGTATACCAGGGAAATTAAAGATCTGACATTTCAATAGAGGGTGACAGCTCAGTCCATTCTCGGTCTCTGAGCCTCCCCATGCTGCAAACCTGCCCCTGCCTGGCTGCCTGCGATAGGGGTGGTTGCCGCAGGTAGACCCTTGGTTGGCTTCCCCTGTGGGGCGACCCAGCTGATCCTGAGCACCCCAAGAGCCCTGCTCAGGCCCGCTCCTCCTGACGCTTGCCTGGAGGCACCTGCTAGACCCATGGGGCCCGCTGCCTGCCCAGTGATCCAGCCTACCTGCCCTTCCTCCTGGCATGAGCCTACAAGAGCGGACAAAGGGCCATACCCAGCCTCACTGGACACAGGAGCAGTTTGCTCCACCTGCTTTGCTTCCGGAAGAGGAGGCTGACGCAGACTCCACCTTCTCCCCAGCCATCCAGGGGATGGCAGCTGACCAAGGGCCTGCCCCACCCAGGGCCGTGAACCTGCTGGGCTCCTGCTGACCTCTCTATGCCCACACTGCGGGAGGGCCCTTAGCAAGGAGGAGCTACAGTGGACAGGTGTTCTGTCCCCAAGGGGCACACTCCCCCATCGAGCTCACTGGCCAGCCAGAAATGACCCAAGTTCCAGAGTCCTGGGGGAGCCTTTGTTTGCATGGGCCCCGAGTGCTCATAGGAACTGCCTGTTCCTTATCCTTATTCTTGTTGGAACTGGGAGGTCCAGTAAAAGGGTTTGTTGGTTTTTATTATTATTATTTTTATTATTATTTTATTCTACTGCATTTTTTAAAATTGTAAAATAGACAAAATTTATCCTTTCGCATTGTAACTATTCTCAAATGTACCACTGAGGGCCAGTCAACCTGTGGAGCAAAAACATCCCCACCTCTCAGCCTGACCTGGGCATTGCCTGTCCCTCAACCTGGAAATTCAGGTGAGGAGGGACAGGCGATGATCCCACTAGCCCCATCCAGGGTGTGGGGCCGCCATGCTGGCCACCATGGGACAGTAGCCTTGGCCACAGGAGGGGGTGGGACTGGTATAGAGTAGGAATCAGGTGTCCCAGTCTTCCCTGCCTGGTGGTATGAGGTGGGTGCTTGGGCCATGTCCGGGATCCACAGCTGGTACATGCCTGGTGCAGCTCTGTCCCCTGTCCAGCTCTCTTCTGTACCCTGTGGCCCTGGGCACTTTAGGAAGGTAAGGGGCTGATTGTGGCTGGTGGATCTGATGCGAGGTGTAAGGTGCTGGCCTGGCTGGCGGAGGCCTGGCTCTGCTTGCAAGCCTGTCCCCTGCCACCCTCGGGGACTCAGCCTTGGGCACTCGACCCTGCTGGGCTCAGCCCAGTCTGCCTACCCCACAAGCCCACCCTGGGATACCACGGCTGGGCAGACCTTCACCCCTCGCGGGACCTCACCATGGGGATGGGAGAGAGAAACCGCCCCCACAACTGTGCTGTCCAGGCAAGTGGTCCGAGCCCATCTTGGGCATGGCAGGAAACGGAATTTAGAGACAATGATTTGTGTGAGTTTCCTGCAAATCCACACAGGAAGTTTACCAGGAACGCTCATTCAGATAAACCAACCCACGCCAAAACAAACTTCTTCCCATCTGTCCAAAGTCCCCTGCAGGGCGCATGGTGGCGGCGGTGTGTGAAGGACACTGGTGGAAGCTCATTCCGAGTCCCCAAGGCCTCAGGTGCCTCTGGAGGTCCAGGAGGGGCTCCGGCCTTGTCACCAGGGGCGCTCCCCTCGGCCGGGTCCTTCCTCAACTCCGGAGCCGGGCCTGTGCAGGGGAGAGCCGGCTTCCACGCCTTTCCCCTTAGGGGAGGCCCAGGGAGCCTCGCTGGGGCAGGTTTCCGGCCTCAAAGGTCCCAGGCCAGCCCAGCCCCGTGCACCGCGGGGCGGCCATTGCTGCCCTTGAGTGGTGGAGGAAGAGCAGGGAGCCCCGCCTCTGACCCAGGCCCTAGCCACGCCCCTCCCGAGACCTGCCACACCACACCACGCTCTGTCCCACCCTGTCCACACCACAGGTCCATAAATCCCCGCCACGCCCCTTTCCCTAACCCCGCCCCTCCCGACCTCCGCCACTCAGAAAAGCTACAGCGTCTGCGCCAAGGCCCTTTCCGCCCTGCCCCGCCCCGAACCAACCTCTACCATTCCAGGCCCTTTTCCATCCTGTGTGCCCCACAGTCCATCATTCCCCACCACACCCCCTTTTAGCCACGCCCATGACCACCCAAACTCTGCCACACCCACACTTCGTTCTGCCCAACCTGCCAGGCTCAAGCCCAGGTCCCGCCCCCTGTGGGCGGTGCCAGCCGCTGGTGCCCACCAGCAGCACTCAGCCTTGCTGTCTGTGTGCACTTGCTTCCAACAGCGTGGGTGACAGCAAGGAGATCCACATCCTGCGCCATGTGCAGCAGCACGCTCAGCGTGGGGACCATCGACGCCTTCTGCTCGCAGGAGCGAACCATGATTGTGGGCAAAATAAAAGGTGAGAGTGGTGGCAGACAGAGGCCACGGGAGTGGTCACTGGGGAGGGGTGGCGTCCTTGGGCCAGGCCTGGGGAAACCTGTTTTCACCTTGTCTCTGGGGTTGTGGCTGCACCCAGGCCAGGGCGAGGGAATGATCTGGAGCTCCATGGGCCCAGCTGCAGGTCCAGAGCCCTCTTCCTGGACAAAGGTTGTGCAGCCAGCAGACTGGCCTCCTGTGCCCCAGCCTGCACCCACACCACTGTCCACACGGATAAAGTGGACAGTGCATGTCTGCCCAGGGGAAACACGGGCCACCGTGGTGTCCACCAACATCAGCCTCTGGGGCTTCTCAGCACCCTGGGTTCAGGAGCTCCTGTACTAGGTGGGTGGTGGGTGGTGGGTGTGGCTCCTTCTGACCTCTGGGCATGAGTCATGGGACCAGCTTGGCAGATTCTCCCTGGCTGTCCTGTTGGCCTTGAACTCCAGGATGGACACAGGCATCTTAGCTGCAGGACCCAGGGGAGGGGATGGGGCAACCCCTGCTGGTCATCCCACACCCCCTTGAGGGGGCACCATATGTAGCTTCCAGGGCTGGAGAGACAACATGGTAGGACACAGGGATAAGGTGCACAATGGAACCAGGGGCCTGTGAGCTGGGAGGTGGGGGAGGTAGGCAGCAGATCCCACTGGAGGGAGAGAGAGGGAGCTGGGTCAGGCACCCGCCACCCCCACCTGCCTTCAAGCCACCCTCTGCTACCTCTGCCCCTTGCAGGAGAGATTGCGAATGCAGTGATGTGGGAGTATTGCTCCTCCATGCTGCTGGAGCTGGGGCTACTGTGGCTACTCAGCCATGCACATGGCCCACCTGACGCCCCCAGGTGGGGGACTGTTCACCATGGAGATCAACCCTGACTTTGCAGCCATCACCCAGCAGATGCTGGACTTTGCCGGGCCTGCAGGACAAGGTGCAGCTTCTCTGACCCACATGGGTCAGACTTAGGGTCCCTTCCCAAGAGCGGGAGAGTGGGGAGGCTTGCCTGGATTTGGGGTGGGGAGGATGGGCTGCAGCCATGTCCAGCTGGTACCCAGGGAGGAAAAGGCTGCAGCTGTGCCCAGTTGTTGCCCAAGGAGGCATCAACAGCTGCTGTTACAAGTCACCATGCTGCTGGGAGCATCCCAGGACCTCCTTCCTCAGCTGAAGCAGCAGCATGACGTGGACACCCTGGATATGGTGTTCCTGGACCACTGGAAGGAGCGTTACCTGTCGGACACACTGTCCCTGGAGGGTGAGCCCAGCCATGACTGGAACACCATCCAGGTGCCCCACGTGGCTGTAGGTGCCCTAGTTCTTAGACCATTCTCCACTGCTTTCCTAGGATCATTTACAGGGAGTCTAATCAGAAGTGGAGCAGCCAGTGCCCAAGTGGGGTGGCAGCATCCCAGGCAGGGGCTTCCCATGCTATGCTCCAACACCAGCCCCTAGTTCTTAACTTCCTGTTTTACTATTTAGAAAGCAGGATACAAAAAGAGGGAGACAGAAAAAATCTTTCATTCTCTGGTTCACTCTCCAAATGACCCCCAACAGCCAAGGCTGAACCTGGCTGAAGCGAAGAACCATGAACTCCACCTGGGGTTCCCATGTGGGCATGCCTGACCCTACTCTACCCCAAGGGTCATCTCTCCCTGTCTCCTGCAGCAGTGGGGCCTGTTGCGGAAGGGGATGGTGCTGTTGAGCAACAATGTCATCTGCCTGGGAAACCCAGACTTCCTGGTACACAAGCGTAGAAGCAGCAGCTTCCAGTGCACCCACTACAGTTCCATGTTGCAACACATCCAGGTAGTGGATGGGATGGAGAAGGCCATCTATGTGGGCCCAGTTGGTCCAGCATGACCTCAACTATGCACCCTGCCCTAGGTCCCTCCACCAAGCTGGCCCCTGCCAACCCTGCTTCAGCTGCTGCTGCCTGGAGTATCTGCCTTCAAGTGCCAGGCACAGCCTTAGAGCCTGGGCCCTGGCCACAGCTGCCTCCCTGTGCTATAGCTTTGGGCACCTAGCAATCATGCCTTGACCCCAAGTCCTCCAGCTTCTCGCCAGCTTGTGGCAACAGAGTG
This sequence comes from Ochotona princeps, assembly GCF_030435755.1. Taxonomy (NCBI): domain Eukaryota; kingdom Metazoa; phylum Chordata; class Mammalia; order Lagomorpha; family Ochotonidae; genus Ochotona; species Ochotona princeps. Next base: position 321,696 of record NW_026700974.1, read on the forward strand.
CCTCAGCCACAGCTCCACTTTCCAGCCCTGTCTGCACCTCTGACATAATGAGCTCTAACTCTTTACTCAGTCCAGGCAGCAGAAATCACCTTGGATACGAACTACATACTGTGGAAATGAAAAATCTAATATTTCAGTAGAGGATGGCAGTTCAGTCCCATTCTTCTTGGACTCCCTTGCTGCAATCCCACCCACTTTGCTGCCTCTTTTTGGGTGCTGGATATTCCGGGTGGGCCCTTGGCTGGCCCCTGCTGGTCAGCGCACCTGAACCTGGGTATTGCTAGTGGCCTGATCAGGGGAACCTGAAGCCCCTTCCTCCTCCACCACCACTAGGCACAACTGTCCACCTAGGAAGCCCAAGCGAGGCAGGCAGTAAGCAGCCTTCATGGCCAGCCCCCTACCAGGTTCCTCCTTATCTGGAGGCCCAGCTGGTGGGTGACCAAACTCCTCTGACCCCTCAAACCCACCTTGTCTGCCAGGTCTTCCAGAGCCCATTACCTACCTGTCACACACCTGGTCAGCCACCTCTGAGGTGCCCCAAAGTCTTAACAGGGACTCAGTTTCCAGACTGGACCCAGAGAGTAACGCTGTCCAAGCTGGGCCTGCCTGTGGCTACACCAAGTCTTGGATTGAGGCCACAGCTACCGACCCCAGTGTGGATCAGTGTGGGGCACAGCAGGTGCAGTCCTGCGTGTGGGTGTGGCCATCTCATCCACTACCCAGCCTTCAGAGCCCAGACAGGAGTGAGTTGCCCACAAGAGACAGAAGGCTGAAGCTGCTCTGTTGGTGTTTCTTTTTTAAACTTTTTGTATTTTCTTACAAAAATGTAGATGTGTACCAATAGTCTTAATGTTGGTTTCATTTAAATGCTCATCTTCAGTGTTATAATATTTCTTCTGTTTCCAAAGTCATAAACAGCAGGCACCTAACAGCAGCAATCCCTGCCCCCACCCCAAAGTCAGCTCCGGAAGGCACTCCTTGAGGTTCCGGAGAGGCGGGCACCTGGGTGGCAGGAAGGCTCCCCCACACCACACCACTGGGCGCACTCCACAGGCTGGGCAGGGAATAACCCAGCCAGACCTGCCCCCTTGGTCTGGCTTCCCTGCAGTCTGGGCCCCCACCAGGGCAGCCCCTCTGGAGTTCAGCTCCTCTCCCTGAGCCCTGGCCTCTGCCTGTCTCTGCCCCCATGCCAGTCCAGTTTGCCCCTCTTGCCCTGGGCATGCAAGCACATGCAAGCACAAGCACGCATGTGTGCAAACACACACACACACACACGCACACACACATTGGGCAGCTCTTCTGCTGGTCCCCAACAAGCCTTTTGTGCCCCCTTTCTGCGCCCCACCTGGCCCGCCTTCCTGAGGTGGCCTGCTCTCCTGCTCCCTTCCTTGTGGTTCCTTGGAACACAGCACCAGGTCAGGGAGTTGGGTGGGCAGGAGATGCAGGGAAGCAGGGACGTGGCGTGGCAGGAGGGGGTGTCTCCCTGATGCCAGGAGGCTCCAAGCTCCATGGCTGGTGTTGCTCACGTCAGCCCAGTTGCTTGAGATCTATTCCCTAGGAACCCATGGCTGGGCCCAGGCCCTATGGAGGGAGAGGCAGAGGGAGGAGGGCATTTTAGCTGCAGGTGTGTGCAGGGCTGGGAGAGGGACAGGGTGTGACAGCGGGCAAGCAAGCTTGGCTTCCAGGGACCAATGGAGACACCGGATGGATGCAGCTTGGTCCAGGGGTGGTATGGGTTGACCCTCAGGGGCCTGAGGCCCAGAGCTGGCAGGTGTATGGGGAACCCTCCCAGCTTGATCTACGCCCTTAGCCCCCAGGTGTGGCCTTCCCTGAGCCAAATTTGTGTGTGGGTGAGTGAGGAGTGGTGCTGCCGGGGGCTCACAGGGAGAGCAGCCAGCAGCAATTATTTTGAGAAGCTCCCAGCCAGAGGAGGAAGGGGCAAGTGGGACAAACTGCCAGGACAGAGAACAACATACCAGGCATGCAAGCCAGACCCAGGTGTCAACAGGCTGAGGCTTAGTGTCCCCCACAGAGTCCACAAGCCTGACCCGGAGGGGAGGAGCCTTCCTACAGGGATCAGGCTGCAGCACATGCACACAGGCGCCTTGGGTGGGTGAGTGGGCAGGCAGGAACACAGCAGGGTTAAGAGGCAGAACACAGCAGTTAGGTTAGTGGAGGGAGACTGGGGGATGGGCCTGAGGATGGGTCCGCTGCCACAGTGCGAAGGAGGAGCTAAGCTGGCCGGAGCTGGCGGGTGCACTTGCCTGTGCGTGTAGCCAGGAGAACTGTCAGGGGGCAGGTGGTGGGCCTCGCCTAGCACACATATGCAAAGAAAGGTGTAGGGCAGCTGGCTAGACTCCCTCATTCCCAGACCCTGCTCTCCTTCCCAGCAAGGGTGGAGAGCTCAACTGTGCTCCCTGGCCCCCAATGGCCCAGGGCTCAGGACTTCAGGACTGCAACTGGATGCTCTTGAGGAGGGGACGGTGCTCCCACCCCCTTCCCTGGCAGCCAATCACTACTTACTTTCAATGACTTTTTTTGGTAGGCCAACCCCATGGGGTCAGTACCCCAGGCCCTGTGTTCCCTGTGGTACAAGTGGTGTAGCAGCCATCTGGGGACAGCAGAGGAGAGGACCAAGGAGGGGCACTGTAGGAGCACGCCAGCACCTGCTGTCGACACTCCCACCGACCCCTAAATGGGGTAGAGCTGTGACTGGGCATCGATCATCCAGCCAACAGGCCCTCCCAGCATCAGCCTAGGACCTCCCATGAGCCTGCCCTCCATTCCACGACCCCTCCCACCTGCCCACCCTTCTTCCCACAAGCCCCACAGCACCTGCACTCACCCAGTGGGCCTAGTGTGTCCAGAGGAATCACTTCACAGCTACCTGCCTTCTCGCTCTCTGCAAGGGTGAGGGCAGGTGTGAGCTGTGGGCTGCCAAGCTCGACTGGACATCCTTTGCTGCCCACTTCTTGGCACCCCTGCCATCAACAGTGCCCCACCCTCACCCCTACAGTGGCACCCTCGCAAGGCGGCACGTGACCAAGAATCCCCAGAGAGCAGTGATCCAGGCCCCCAGCCCACGCAGGGTCTTTCTTCTCCATCATCTCACCACCTGTCAGCCTCATGCACCCAGGCCTTTGATCACCAATGGCAGTGTGCTGTCATTGAAACCCCCAGGGCTCTGTGCTCCCTTAGGCACCTTGCTGGCTGCTGCTGCAGACCGAGAAAGCACAGAGTGGAGACCACACGGGGGGTGAGCTTGCAGCACCCTTTTCTGAGGCTGGGACTTGAGACGGCAGAGGGGAGGGCAGCCCACACTTGGAAGCGCGCCTTGGTCCAGCCGTCCCTCTGCAGGGCCCCACGCAGCTCCTTGTAGCTCCACAGGGTCTATAGCACGTGCGAAGCCGCCTTCACCTGGCACACCGACTGGCTGCTGGGGGGAGCCTGGCGTGGGGTCAGTGACCACTAGCCATGCCTCCCTCACCAGGCCCTGCCCCAAATCCCATCCACCTGCTAACCTGCCTGAGTCTTGCCCACCTGTCAGCTAGCCCCACCCTTCCCTGCACACCTGCCAGCACAGAGGGCACACCTCGTGCCTGCAGGAAAGATCGGCCATTGTCCAGGCTGTTGGACACATTCTTGTGGATGGTGTTGAGCACAGCCACCACCGTGTCTTCCTCCAGGCATTTCTAACGGAAACTGAAAACTGCTGGTGTAAAATTTCCTGGTCTCCATGTGGGAGGTCACATGGAGTTGAGCTTTCCCCCAACACATTCAGGGTACTCTCTGATTCTAACTCATAGTGGACAATTTGCTTGTGTGCTTTCTCAAATCATTTTTTTTTTGGCAATATTTATGGTTTAGGGCTGAGAACGGTCACCTAGTGGCTAAAGCCTTGAGCATGCATGCACCGGGATCCCCTATGGGCACCGATTAATGCCACAGCTGCTCTACTTCCCATCCAGCTCTGTGCTTGTGACCTGGAAAAGCAGTCAAGAATGGTACAAAGTCTTGGGGTCCTGCACCCACATTGGAGACCCAGAACAAGCTCCTGGCTCTTGGCTTCAGATTGGCTCACTTCTTGTCTTTGTGACTGCTTTGGGAGTGAACCAGTGTATGGAAGATATTTTTCTCTGTCTCTCTTCCTCTCTGTATATCTCACTTTCTAATAAAAATTGGTTCTTGGCTTCATATCAGCTCATCTCTAGCCATTGTGACCATCTGGGGAGTGAACCAGTAGATGGAAGATCTTTTTCTCTGTTTCTTTTCCTCTTTGTATATCTGAGAAAGAGATCTTTCATATATATGCTAGATATACTACAGTGTCTGACAGATAAGAAAACACTTTGACCCAAAGGCCTTGGAATGGAATGATGGAGCAGGTATATGCATTTTTTCCCTGTGGTAGATGTGCTATCAGTAAGATCCAGACTAGACAGCACCAAGCTACCCATCAGGCTCTGTGTTGGCCCTTCTTGCACTGGCACAGTACTACCCACTGTTACTAGAGGCTTTAATGGAAGTTCCAAAATAACAGCTTCTGTGCAATCCCTTCTGCACCTTCACCAGTGCTGCAGCAGCCTCACAGCCACAGTTGGTGTGTTTCTCTAAGACAATTCCTTAAGGTTGATTGCAAAGCTGCAGCACCAACTTCTGGCCATTATAAACCACAGCAAGAAGCAAAAGAAAGTCATATGGGAGAGAATCTCAAATTATGGCAAATCACTTAATCATCAAAGTATCTGATGTTATAATACACTGTAGTCCAGGCAGTCATCAGGCTCCACACCCTCAGTGAAGAAAACTGCACTCAAAGAGCTAAACACTCCAGGGTCTGAACTTAACAAAATGCAAGCAAATCAAGCTTCTTAACCTGGTTGGGGTGGAGACAAGAGACAAGAACTTAACATGGACACTGCTGCTATAGGGTTTCTCTCAGAAGCCAGAAAGGACTTAGCATGCTTACTCTCATGAGCCCAATCTTTTTTAAACCTCTGCATGTGCAAAACAAATGATGTATTCTTTTCCATCTGCTCCAGAGATAAACTAGACAAGGGGAGGTACAAAGATTTCAGTACAGTACACTGAAGTTTTAATTCCCAGTTCTAATACTGTACCAGCTATGTAAATGATCTAATTTAGTAGGCAATTTCATTTCTTTGTAAATTAGGAATACCATCAAATACTTCAAATGGTTATGGACAGGGTTAATGAAATGATATCAATGGAGTATTTGCTTGTGGCCTAATTTGCATTAAGTCCTTTTTCTTCCTATTTGTTATTTGTGCATCCAGGGGAAGGAATTGTGGCACACCACCTAAAGCTGCTGGCCTCTTGTAGCATCCGTTTCCCATATGAGCACTGGCTCAAGTCCTGTATGTTCTCCATCTGATGTAACTTTCTGCTGATATGTCTGAGAAAGCAGTGGAGAAAGGTCAAGAGCTTGGGCCCCTGCACCCCTGTGGAAGACACAGAAGAAGCTGCTGAATCTGTGTTGGACCAGCCTTGTTTCAGCCATTGCAGCCGTGTGTGCTGTAGACCAGCATATAGAAGACCCCTTTCTTTATCCCTCCCTCTGTTTTTCAAGTTGCAAAGTAAACTTAAAAAATTCAAAACATGTAAACCATATTTTAAACAAAGGCCTTTTTTGAGAAAAAATTGCAAACCATGCAGTTTGTCATACTATCCATTTTGCATAGATTATTGAAGACCTCCTCATAAGCATGCATTTAAAATGCAAAGCAGGGCCGGGTGCAATAGCATAGTGGCTAAAGTCCTCACCTCCAGTATACCATATTGGTGCCAAGTCTAGTCCCATTGGCAGTCCCACTTCCCATCCAGCTCCCTGCTTGTGGCCTGGAAAAGCAGTAGAGGATGGCTCATAGCTTTGTGACTTTGTACCTGTGTGGGAGTCCCAGAAGAGGCTCTGGGCTCCTGGCTTCAGTTTGGCTCAGCTCCAACTAATGCAGTCACTTGCAGAGTGAATCAGCAGATGGAAGATCTTCCTCTCTGTCTCTCCTCCTCTCTGTCTCTCCTCCTCTCCGTATATCTGATTGTCCAATAAAAGCAAATCTTTAAAAAATAAATAAAATGCAAAATACACTTAAAATTTCCATCTTTATAAACCCTTTTGAAGTATTATCTGAGTATATTACTTTTGTTGACCAGCACCCAAGGAAAGTAGATATATTCCATGGTCTGAAGTCTTAAGGATTGCTTCTACTATTTAAGAACTCGTACACCTGGGTTTCAAGCATGTGGCCTGCTGGCTTGGCAGAAGGCAGGCTTTGGGAGTCACCTATTCTTCCTGCCTTTCCTGTTTTGTTGTTGTTGTTGCTGTTGTTGTTGTTAACTGTTTAATGCCCATACATCTTTACACAGAGTAAAAGATTCCAGAATGGAAAGGGTTCAGTCATTGATTCCACATACATAAAATTGCATCTTGTCTACACGCCAAGCACTAAGTATTTCCAACTGCATGAGAATGAAAGGCTCAGCTGTTAGTCTAGCCAACCTGTATCTGAATTTCAGAATGTAGGGCATACACTGCTATTTCATAAACATGCAAGGGTTGGGAGACTAATTTCGTAAAATTCTCGTTACTAGGCCCAGTGTGGTAGCCTATTGGCTAAAGTACACACCATGCATGCCCTGATTTCTTATTCAGGTGCTGATTTATGTCCTGGCTGCTCTGCTTCCCATCCAGCTTACTGCTTGTGGGCTGAGAAAGTGGTCCAGGACAGCCCAAAGCCTTAAGACCTTGCACCCACATGAGAGACCTGTAATGGCTTCAGGTGGGCTCAGATCTGGCCTTTGTGGGCATTTTTGGAATGAATTAACATATGCAAGATCTTTCTCTCCTCCTCTCTGTAAATTTGACTTTTCAATAAAAATAAATTCAATGTTTTAAAAAGATTCTCACTACCAAGAACCTGCATCTTCTATGAGAACTGTAAATGTTTAAGTACACCTTGAAATAAGTTCACGCAGGCCAAGAAACAAGAAATTTTATTATTTACCATCAGGGTATGTGACCCAAAATAGGCAGTTGGTCTGTGCCTTAGTTTCTGCATTTGAACAACACACATACACACACACACACACACACACAAATAGCCATCACACCCTATATATCTGGTTTATTTATATCACAGCTTTAAGATGAAATTGATAAAATATTAATCAATTCACCTAACTTTTAATGAATTGCTATTCTATGCCAATTTATATATATAAATATATATTTATTTTTATATGGTTATATATTTATATATAATTATATATATTTAGATATATCATTATATATTAATATAAATTACATATGATTATTATTATATATCATATATATATATATATATAAATAGATTTAGAAAGACAGTATCCCAAGTAAACAGTCAACCATAAAAACATGCACACCAGTAGGAGTGGATGCTCTGCTATATCAGCTTTTGCATTTATTGATAAGGTTGTGATAAGAAACTGTATCTATAGCAGTAGTGCTTTGGGAGTTTGGGAATAGGGTGTATCAGTTAATTGTAGTGCCAATGTTATTCATGATCCTGCTTATGTATGTGTGAAAACCCCATTTATGTTTATTGTTTTTACGGTTTTGGACTGGTTGGATTTTTCAGGGTTTATTGTTTGCACGCCAGTGGGCAGGCCTAGCAGGTCTTAGTTTATTGTTGGTTATTATTGACCTGGGTACCCGCATGCTCCTAATTTACTCAGGACACCAACTACATCAGCAGTAATTGTTTGTTCGGGCAGTGCTAGTGCTTCTCAACAGAGAATCCCAGAAAGTATGGCTGAACATGCTGGACCGGTAGTCAAAGACAGGTAAGTATCTGATAAGGCTTTACCAACCTAAGACAGGTGTCGCGTTCACAGCCACGCGGTTAGCCCATGACGGGTAAGGAGAGCCCTAACTCGGAACACCTAAGACAGGCACGGTCCTTTGCTTATTAAAACAAAAAGGGGGAGATGTCGGGAGCACTGCACGTGTGCCCTAAGATGGCGCTGAGACCTCTCCTCCCTCCGGAGCTTGGCAGTACACAGGTTTCAGGAAGTGCCTTCTGATTTGCCCGTAGCTGCATGCTTAGCGCGTGTGCTACGTGTGATCAGAGCCATGATTGGTGTGCCTGCCGCGTGCATCGGTGACCTTTAAGCTGATTGGACTAGGATTGTATTTAGCGGTGGGGGTTTCAGGAAGAAGTGGGCCAGGACAGGAAGACAGAGATGGAGACGGATGGACCGACTGAGACGGAGGACAGAGTACGACTGGGACGGACGGACGGACAAAAGACTGGGGTGACGAGGAGGTTGGGGAATGAAGCAGAGACAAACGGGAGGAAAAGGGAGAAGTCGAGTCGACTGGCTGGGAAACGGACTGGTTGGAAGAATAAAATTCCTCAAGAAACAGAGCCTGGAGTGTCGGGTGATTTCTTCTGCGGGACGGAAGACCCTGACAGTTAAACAGTACTGAAAGTAATCAGATAGCACTTCTGAGAGCAATGTGGCAAAATACAGGCAAGATGAAGGAAAGGCAAGACAGCAATTTCAAGTCTAGCTATCCATCGTTCCCCACCATCCCTCCTCCCCTAAAGAAAACCCACTTATTCCTAAATGAACAAGGACACATGTACACCGATGTTTAATGTATCAATGATCACTTTGATTAAATAATTACATAATATGATAGAAATAGCAGCTGTGTTGTATTACTTCAGGGGGGCAACACTCATACAAAAAGTTGAAATACTTGGAGTGCACATAGCTTTATTATGGGCAAATCTCAAGAATTACAATTATTAAGAAGTTGTTGGGCCCAGTGCAATGGCGTAGTGGTTAAGTCCTCACCTTGCACGTGCTGGAATCCCATATGGAAACTGGTTCCAATCCCGGTGGCCCTGCTTCCCATCCAGCTCCCTGCTTGTGGCCTGGGAAAGCAGTTGAGGATGGCACAAAGCCTTGGGACCCTGCACTCACGTGGGAGACCTGGGGGAAATTCCTGGCTCCTGGCTTCAGAGGATTGGCACAGCACTGACCATTGCGGTCACTTGGGGAGTGAATCATGGGATGGAAGATCTTCCTCTTTGTCTCTTCTCCTCTCTGTATATCTGATTTTGCAATAAAAATAAATAGATCTTAAAAAAAAGAAGGCATGGCTCATTACAGCACCATCTGTGGTGCTGGTCTCCCATGAAAGTACTGGTTCAGGTGCCAGCTGCCCCACTTCCATTCCAGCTCCTTACTAAAGTGTGTGGGAAGCCTGGACAGAGTTTCAGGCTCCAGGCTTTGACTTGACCTAGTGCCAGCCATTACAGCCATTTGGGTAGTGAACCAACAGATGGGAAATCTTCCTCTTTAACCCTGCATTTCTAATAAACAAACAAATGATTAAAAATACTTAGAAACACTATTTGTGTCAAATATAATGACAAACAAATGTGCATTGGTAATTTCCTATCTGCTATAAAGGTAAAAACTTATGATAATGATACACGGAGATTTTGAGATAACATTTACCTGAGCTGAGGGACATAAGACAAGAGAAAGTTGCCTGTGTCAGAATTGTTTTGCAAACAAATAAAACCAAAGCCTTTAATAAAGAGAATCTTAATATCGCTTTGATTTGGAAGTGACTGCACATACAATAATCGGTTGCACATATTTTCTGAGTACTTGAAATTGTCATAAAACTCAAATAAAACAGAAATGAAGCCCATACATTTAGCTCCAGTGTAATGTATACTTTATTCATTTAAATGTGTTGAAGCATTCCAGAAAGTATAAGCATCTCTTAAAGCTATCGATACTATCAGTCTCAGCAACAGTGGCAAATTTGAAACCTGGAACCATCCTCTTCTTCACTGAATGCTCCCTTGAGGTACCAACCACCGTCTGTGTCTGCATGTAGCTCTTCATTATGCTTCATTAGCATCAGTAACACAGCTCAACCATTGTGGCTTCTTCACTGATCCCTTCACATTGGCCAGTTCTACTCCATATTTGTATTTTACAAGTTGTTGGTGGGAAATGGAAGTAGACATTCAATAATAAAAGACAAACCACAGGGATAGACAAAGGAAGATGGAGACTCTACATAATCATGATCAACCAACCAAAAGCTTTGCAAGCATAAAATCTCTGCTCAAAAGCCCAAAGACTTAGCAACACAAGCAAGCATCAAGCTTTTAAGAACAGCAATAATGGAATTATTAGTTGCAAATGGGAGAACACTCAAGAAGTGTAGCCTTCCATTTTACAGGAAGACAAAATGGTCAGTTAGTGATGCTGGAAGAGCAAATGGAAACATATGTAGCCAGTATGCATGTAGGAGACAGACTAAGCCAAGGTTGTCACAGCAGTCTCTGTACAATGAGTAATGGCAGTGAACAGTGGGCTAAGCCAGGAGTCCTGGAAGCTGTAAGATCCCTTAATAATTGTAACAGATTGTTACTAATAAATGTTGGATTGTTGCATTCTCACTGCATTCAATCACCCTATCCTACACAGGCCTGATTCCTCTTACTGTTCTAAAGTCGCAGTCCAGTTGGAAAGTCTGGTTCCATGGCTACCTCACTCAACACTGGTGCTTGGCTTATATTTGTGGATTTGAGGAATGTATTTTTATGCAACCATAAGCCACAGAAACACCTTTACCCACCTGCTGTGGTGACAATGTAATGACAGACAATTAATGTCAACGATGATGTGGAAACACAGAACTCCTTAAATATTGCTGAAAGGAATGTCCAATACTACAGCCACTTCTATGGCAGTTTCTTAAAAATAAGCATGTCGAGAGATGTGGGTCTATCTTTTTGTTTCTACAGGCTATCAACCAGTTGTCCCAACAGCATTTATTGAACAGACCTTCCTATTTGCCAGGATTATCGTTTGTCCTTTTGTCAAAGATTATTTGGCTGTATCTGTGTGGGTTCCCGTCTGGTGTTTCTATTCTGCTCCATTGATCTTCCTCTCTATCTTTGTGCCAGTACCAGGCTCTTTTGATAACCACTGCCCTCTAAATGGATAAAAGCTCTAAACCTACATCCAGAAACCTTTAAACTTTTGGAAGAAAATGTTGGAAATACTCTGCAAGATCTAGGGGTGGTCCTTACTTCCTAAGAATGACTCCAAAAGCAGTAGAAATCGAGACCAGAATAAACAATTGGGACCTCATCAAACTAAGAAGCTTCTGTACAGCAAAGGAAACAATCAATAAAGCAAAAAAAGCAGCCCACAGAATGGGAGAAGATCTTTGCGCACTACATAGGCGATAGAGGGCTAATCTCCAGAATATACAAAGAACTACAAAACAGCCAAAACACCAAAATAAACAAGCCACTCAAGAAGTGGGCACGGGAAATGGGCAAACACTTCACAAAAGAACAAACCCAAATGGCAAATAAACATATGAAAAAATGCTCAAGTTCCCTGGCAATAAGGAAAATCCAAATTAAAACATCAATGAGGTACCACCTAACGCCAGTAAGACTGGCACACATGAATAAAAGCACCAACAACACTTGTTGGCGAGGTTGCGGGGAAAAGGGATCCCTACTCCACTGCTGGTGGGGCTGCAGGCTGGTACAGCCTCTATGGAAATCAGTATGGAGAACATACAAACAACTCAAAATCAACATACCGTATGACCCGGCAATAGCACTCCTAGGAATATATCCAGAACACTTGTTTTATGAGAAACCAACATGCACTCCTATGTTCATAGTAGCACAATCAGTAATTGCAAAAACATGGAAGCAGCCAAAATGCCCATCAACAGAGGATTGGATAAGAAAGTTATGGTTCATCTACTCCATGGAATACTACTCAGCTATTAAACAAAACAAAATGCAGTTCTTTGTGGCCAAATGGGCCAAACTGGAAACCATAATGCTAAGGGAAATGAGCCAATCCCAAAAGGCTAAATACCACATGCTTGCCTTAATTTAAGATGATATAATGTTATGTATAACATATTATGTTATGTATGTTATATGTTGTGTATAAACCAAAATTGAAATGTCAATGAGGTGGTCACAGAAGGTGGTTAAGAACTTGCATTTACTCTTAACATATTGGTTACTCATTACTATGTCAATTAATTCCATGGTGATGGAAATTTTAGCTGATGGTATGTTCGAGCTTTTGATTGACTGAGATGATACTCTGCTGGCTCTGTTTTCAGACCAGAGAGGGTATACCTAAGAAGCCGATGAACTTGACTGGACAATAAGATGCTGGACTCTATGTTTGGTATATGCTTGCAATGGGGGATTCTCAACTGAACTTGAACTATGGTTATGCAACAAGGTGGAGGAATCCACCATGGTGGGAAGGTTTGGGGAGGGGTGGGTAGAATCCAAGTACCTATGAAACTGTGTCACATAATACAATGTAATTAATGAATTAATAAAAAAATAAGCATGTCATAAAATTGTACAGTTTCACTGCCAGGTAAATCAGCAAGGGAAATGAAAATACATGTTCACACCAAAACTGGCACAAAATATCCATATCAACATTATTTTTAAAGGCACAAGTGCACTTGCTGCCTTCAACACCAACATCACATCTGGGAATATTGCTTTGAGTGTTGCTCCACTTTCTATACAGCAGCCTGGTAATGTGCCCAGGAAAAGCAGATAAAGATGGTTTAAAGGCTTGGGTGCCTGCTGCCCATGTGGGAGACCAGAATGGAGTTCTCTGTTCCTGACTTTGCCCTGTTAAATGCTGCCATTTGGGGAATGAAGTAGTAGGTACAAGATTTCTTTCTCAGCCTTTGAGGAGGGTCCAAAGCGTTGGGACCCTGCACCACCACTGGAGACCTAGATGAAACTCCTGGCTTTAGATCAGCTCAGCCTCAGCTGTTTCAACTACTTGGGGTGTGAATCAACAGATGGAAGATCTTTATCTCCTTCTCTCTGTAAATCTGACTTTCCAATAACAATATATAAATTTTAAAAAATATTTTCTCTTTCCCTCTCTGATAAATTACTATAAAAAATTTATGATACAAAAATGGAAACGTGTCAAATGCCTATATACTGCTAAACAATAAAATATATCTACAAAACAATACTATTTATCAATAAAAAGTGAACTACTAATGCAAGCTACCTATGAATCTTAAAATAATGCTAAGTGAAATAAGTCAGATATACAAACCATATATTGTATGACTCTATTTACATCAAATAGTCAGGTGAAGGTATAGAGAAAAAATGAGTGGTTACCTAAGGTCTGCAATGAATGAAGAACAGCTACACATGGGAAATAAGGTCTTATCAGAATGATGAAAATATTTTGAAATCAGATGTGTGTTTTAGTAGCATATTTCATTAAGACTTGAATTTTGAGGATTCCCCCCCCCCCCCAATTATATGGCTTTACTCAGAGCTCCAACAACCAGAGGAGTGGCAGGATCTGTGATCTGACAGTGGAGTGCATGTGTCTTAATGGGGCCAGCCTGGTTACTGCAGATGGTGCAGTGGACGGCATACCCAAATGCACATGGAGCATTTGGCAATTCACTGAATCCTATGGAGGACATCAGATCAGGTACCATACCAGAGAAAGGATAGCAGATCTGATTGGTCAGCTACACAGAGAAACTTGACAGCAAATTTGTGGGTGAATGGAGAATCTGGGGTGGACTGTGTCAACCAATGAACCTTGGAAGGAGTTCTTCATCCTTGGATTGGCAAGATTGACTACAAGTCAGTACTATCAAAACCACTTGAACAGCATGCTTAGAACATGCTCCACACTGGGGACCCTGGGATGACATTGGGTGGCTATTCCCCATTACTGGGTATCATGGCAGTGGGGATGCTTCTCCCCTTGAAGCCCTCTTCCATCCAGAAATAGCAGAAGATAAGGAAGTTGTGGAACTAGTGGTCTCACCTGCTTTTCCCTGGTCCTCAACCCTTGTCACCTTAATCAACTATGTGAACACCAAAAATAAAATTTAAAATAAATAAGTAAATAATGTATTAAAATGTGTTAATTGTATGGTATTATGTTACATATCAAGGAATTAATCTTTAAAAATCAATGTATTCTTCCTAAAACAAAGATGATAACCAAAGAGATACTTTCATTGGAATATAGGTAAAGGGAAGAAACATGGTTGAGAATGCACATAAGGAAATTTAGAAATTGTATTTCTGATGATGTATACACAGTTGAAAAGGATGAATACCCATGTGCAGCACCCATTAAGGTGGCAAGGGTCAAGGATTAAGGGAATGTGGATAAGACCATTGTTTACCAATTTTTTTTTATACTTCCAGTATCTGGGGAAGTGGTGGAGCAAAGATAGGAAGCTGCACCCAGCATCACAACCACATCAGTACCCACAGATGGGGAATAGCCTTCCAATGTCATCCCAGGGTCCCTGATGTGGAGCGTGCACCAACAGTTCGGCTCAAGTGTTTTTGATAAGTTCTGAAATGCTGTTGATTTTGCTAATCCAAGGATGAGGGACACCTTCCAAGGTCTGTTGGTTAACATAGACATCTTATAGTCTAAATTTTCCTAGATACTTGCTGTCAAAATTTAATTGGGGTGGTTGTCCAATTTGTTCTACCCTCCTTCCTCTGCTATGGTACTTGATGTTCTCTGTGGGCTACAATGAACTGCCATATACTCTATGTGCATCTGGGTATGCTGTTCACTGTTCCATCTTAGTCACTGAGGAAACCCAATTCTGAAACATACACCACAGTCAGACCACAGATCCTGTGATTCTCCTCATGGTTGGAGTTCTGAGTACAGCAGTTCAGGTGGGTGAAGCCCTGAAGATACTTTGGGGTGATCCAGACCTGACTCTTGTGTATAGGGTCTGGCTCAGTCTGTCACCCACATCAGCCTATGTGTATGCTAGTGGTTGCAGTCACCTGGTCATCTCTGTCTCCAGCCCAATCTCTTACACAAACCATTGGATGCTGTAGCCGAGCCCAACCCTGCCCCCAACACTTGGCCCTCACACACACCAGTGGGAATTACAGATTAGATGGAGTGACCACCAACAGCTCCTACTAGGCCCAACCCCAGCATTGATTCTTGGACATGCTAGTGTGTGCATCAGGCTGCTCCAGTCTCTTCAACATCCCATTCATGTCTTGTACATATTAATGTGTATTGAGGTCTACCTCAACCCAATTGACCCACTATTCATGCCACACTAATGATGACAGGTCCCATTACATGTCTACCCAGGTATGCCTGCAGCCTTGATTCTCATGCTCACCAGTGGGAGTTGCAGCCCATCAGAGAGGTGCCCACAATTTTCCTAATGGGCCCACCCTGGGTCCCCAGATAAGGTTCTGCACTCTAGCTTGACAGGACTTGCAACCCAGCTGATGTGTCAGTGCCTGACCAGCCTGCACTTACTCTGGCTCATGCATGCACCAGTGGATATGATCACTTAGGCAATCATGACTCTTCCCCAACCAGGTTCACATACAGGCCAACATGTGTTGTAGCCCAGCCTGGCCTGGTCTGCACTTAGTCCCAGTTCTCACACTCATCAGTGGGAACAGTGTCCCACCTGGTGAGCCCCTGAAGTTCCCCAACTGGGATCACACCCCCACAGATGAGTCTCACATGGTGGGTGCTATGGCCCAGTCTGTCGGTGTCGCTTCACCTTGGCATTTGCTGGCATAGCCTTCTTTCCTGAGTTCCATCTCATGCTGGTGGGTGAGGCCCCTAACCCTGCCCAGCCTGCCCCCACACCTGGCCCTAATGTGAACTTGCTGGTGTTGTGGCCTGATCTTGCCTGTTCTGTACTACATCCTGGTTCTCAGACCTGCCAGTGGATGTTATGAACTGTAGCAGCCTGTTCTGTCCCCAGATCTAACCCAGATGTATGCTGGCGGATAATTTAAAGTGTCTTGCTCTGGACTACACCCAGCTTTGGTTCTTGTGCTTGCTGTATGATCTGTGACCTGTCAGTGAAGTTTCCAAAGCTGCTCTAGCAGGGCTCCACCAAATGGCAGATTTCACACACCCAGTGTGTCAATGGCTCAGCTTAACTTGCCCCACCTTCTATCCTGGAAGAAACAGTGGCCTTGCCCCAGGAATACATGTATTCTGACTCCTACTGTTGGTTGCTACAGCCCAGCCGCACTTGGTTCACACCCAGACACTGCTCTCATGTGGTTCAGCAGGGAAAGAGACCTAGCCCAGCCCATTCTACACCCACCCTGGTTCTCATGGTTATCAGTGGGTGCTGGAGTCTAGCTCCATCTGGCACATCCCAGATTCCGTCCACATCCATGCTGAGGGACACTGCAGTCATGTCCATCCCAGGTCACCACCCCCATTCTGGCTCTAGTGCTCACCAGTGGGAACCACAACCCACCTAAGACATTCCCTTTGCTCCCCAGCCAGGCTTTTTCCCAGCCACAGATTTTGTGTTTGGCTGTGGTTACTCTGACCCAGCTGAGCACAGCTTCTTCCCTCACTTGGCCTTTGTCATTTGAGATTGCAGTCTGGCATGGTCTGGCTTGGTCTGGCTTGCCAAGAGTCCCAAGTTTTGCTCGCGAGTGCTACAGCCTAGCATTAGTCAATCTGCTCCTATCCCTGGCTCATGCAAACCAGTAAGTGTGAAGGCCTCCTGCAGCATGAATTACAATCCAGACAGGCTCCTGCACATGTTGGTTGACTGAAATTTTGACTTGGCTTTGCCCTGATCACAGTCTCCCTCCTCTGAACCAACCCACACACTTGCTGAAAAGTGGAGCTGCTTTTCCTGGCTTGAACAACACCCAGGCCTCAATCACATACTCATCAGTGTGAGCTATGGTCCATCAGGGGAGTTCTTCAAGTTTTCCCACCAGACCTATTCTCAGACCCAGAAATCACATGTGCCAGCAGGTGCTAGCCCCTTACCCAGCAAAGTCTGCCATCTCTGTTTTGGCCTTTGTATGAGCTGGTGCATGTTGTAGACTGTCCTTCCCACCCACATTTTAGGTGCACCTGTGGGTGCTGCAGCCTGACCCAGCCTTCCCAACCTGGCCTATTCCCTATCGAAGTATTCATAAGGGCAGAGGGTTTCAAGCTCCTGCCTAGCTCAGCCCTTGACTAAACCTGGCTCCTGAGCAAACTAGCAGAAATTGCACTTCCACAGGTGGTAACCCCCCAGTACCCCACAGACTCTGCTCCCAATCCTGTTCTCTTGCATGCTGGTTAGTGTCATGGCCCAGTCTAACGTTACCTGTGCCTTGCTACAAAACTCACTGGTGCGTACTGTACACTAGTCCTGCCAGGTAGGCTCCCAGCCCTAACTTGAGTGTGCACCAGTGGGTGGTGTTCAGCAATGCTCTATGCTAACTAGCCCATGTGAGTGGGTGTATCAGTTTGACCCAGAAAGTTCTTCCAGTTGCCCTCCTTAAAACTGTTCCTTTTTGGCCCCCATTGCTTATCTGTAAGTACAGTGGTCTTATCAATGTCCCTCAGAAATCATTCCTCACCTGTAACACAATCCCTACCATGTAGTTCCTTACCCCCTTCCCTGAACAATCCACAGTCCCTATGCTGAGGAGTGCATGGGTTGCCCAGCCCAGTCTTCTGAAGCCCAATCTTCCTGTACAGTGGTGTACTGGCTTGGAATTCAGTCTGGCCACTAGGGCCCCAAGCTACTGACATGAATGCTGGCATAGGACCTTGCCCCTCCACCCACCCAAGATCCAAGTGCATCCAAAGTTCCCTAAGCCACATCTATCAGCATACTGGAACAGCATGCTAGCACAAGACTCTCCCTTCCGTCTTCCCCCAACATATCCAGTGACCAAGCACATGGGGAAATCCCCAGGCTCATTCCACCTCAGATCTCTGTACACCCCCTTGGTGCCATCTTATAGGTGCCCTGCAAACCTGCACCCACAGATCCCAATTAGCTTACTACCTACGCTGCTGCCAAGGTGGCAGCCACCTACACTCACACTAAAGTCACACACACACACACACACACAACAAAAGAAACAAAAAACAGATATAGTAAAAGAGGGAAGTGTGGTTCTGGCACTTGCATCTTGAACTCGCAGGGGAGACCTGGAAGGAGCTCCTGGCTCCTGGCTTTGGACCAGCCCAACTCCAGGTGTTGCGGAGATTTAGGGACTGAACCAGTGGATGGAAGATCTCTTTCTACCCTCCCCACCAAACTGTAAATCTGCCTTTCACATAACTAAATCTCAAGAAAGAGTCTCTCTTTCTCGATGAAAGACAGTGTTATTTGGATAGAAGGAGATTGGTACTTGTGTTGGATGAAACACATTGCCTGTTATAAATCCATGAAGAACAGTGATTTTTTTTTTTAAAAAAAGGGAACTATTTTTATTGTATTGTTGTTGACAATCTTTACATAGTTAATTACAGTTAAAGGAAAAAGAAGAAAAAAAGAAAAAAAAAGGTTCAGGGGGATAGGGAAGTGGGTAATGCTATTATGTCCATATTGTTTCCATCACATATCTGAGGTAAAGGGGGATATTGAGGGAGAAACCCCACCTGGTTTCCCGCCCACCCCAAGTCCCGGATGTGGGGCATGCTCCGAGATATGTGCTCAAGTAGTGTTAATAGTACTCCAGTTATGAATCACTGCCAGTTTCGTTCGATGAGGTCGTCCACTGATTGATATGGTCCACCATAAAGTCTCTGTTTGCCCCATATTTCGCTGCAAACATATAGCTGAGATGAATGATTGTCCTGTTCTGTCTTCTGTCTTTTCTTGATTAGAGTTTTGAGCCCAGCAGTTTGATTGGGGAGATCTCCAAAGAAAAAGACACAAAAATTAAAACAAATAGTTAGATATAATTCATGGCCAAGTGTATATGTAGATCACATTCTTGAATTGTAATGTTGACCTGCTAGTTTTTTCAAAGCAGTGTTTTCCTGAAAATATTTTTTAAAAAACCAAAGGAAATCAGCAGGCATTTTGCCCATTCCAAAATATGAGATTTTGGTATTGCCTTATAAATAAATCAAGGCTGCTTCTTAACTAAAACCTAGAATTATAATTGCAACAAAAACCAGATTATTAGAATCTCAGAGTTCACCAATGGTCATTATCCATCCTGAAAGTTGCCAAAAACCAGTGAGTTCCAATAGCTTACACAGGAATGTGTAAAAGCATTTAGGAAAATAATAGAGCCATATGTTTTATAAAAGAAATTTTAGGAGTAAAATGACAGATGGAATACCCTATCTCTCTTGCTATCTCTCTCTTCTACTTTCAAATAAATAAAAAACAAATGAGAAAAATTTCAAAATCATATTTGAAGAATTTTAGCCTTATACATGACAAGTATTTTGAGTACATAAAGTTAAAAAGTGAAGAATTAGGCACATTTGGGTCATTTTGCCTTCATAAATGATTTAATCGGTCCCATATTGGAAAGCTGGCATATAATTTACTGCCCAAGTTAAGGTATTTTTGAGACTGACGTGGGTCAGACAGACAGAATGCTACAGATGAAGACAGAAAAAGAATCAGAACCCTGGCCAGATTTTTGGGGGTTGAAACTGGAGATACTTTTAAGTTTTTCCAATAATGAAAAATGTTGAAATAGGTTTATTGTATTCTGAAATTCTTTTGAAAGAATAACCAAAGAGTGAATCACTAAAAACATGTCAAAATTGTTGTGGTTCTTATTTTGTTATATAACTAAATTAGTCCCCAAAATACTATACCGATATTTCCTCTTACCAACAGAATATGATTGCAGTTCCACAGTCTTTCAGAAAATAACTAATAAACATATTATTTGGAGTAAACAAAAAAAATAAATAAAGGGAACAAAGAAAAAATCTTTGGTTAAAGCTTTCTCTTAAATCCTTCCCTGTACAAAAGGATTCCAAGAGAGTAAGTTTTGTCTTAGAAAAGGTCCACCAATTCTTATTCCCACCATCTTAGAAATGCTCACCAGGTTCATGTTCGTTTTTATCCCTATGTTAGGCAAAAATATTTTGCCTGTGGAACTGCGTGATAAAATTTAAAAATCAGCTACAAAAATAAAAATATATGTTACCTCCACACATTCTTAAATTGGTATTGCTGGACATTGCCAGGTCTGATTACAAACTGGGGTGCAGGAGAATGAAAAATGATAGGGAAAAAATGAAAAATAGAACAAAAGAGAGAAAGAAGAAAGGATGGCAGGCCAGAAGAAAGGAAGGAAACAAGCAAGGAAAGAAGGAAAAGAAAGAAAGAGAGAGAGAAAGAAAGAAAGAAAGAGAAAGAAAGAAAGAAAGAAAGAAAGAAAGAAAGAAAGAAAGAAAGAAAGAAAGAAAGAAAGAAAGAAAAAAAGTGGGGAAATCAAAGGTAAAACAAAGAAAGGAAATCTGTGCTCTGATTTTCTGTTAAGGAATCCAGTGCATCTGCTGTTCTACTTTTGGTCAGTAGGTGGTGCTAATGCTGCACGCTGGCCTCCCCCAATGGCGTCAGAGCCTTGAGTGCTTCACTGGACACATTTTTCCACCTGCTGAAGGAGCACATCCTCTATCCATCAGGCCAGCAGTGTAACAAGTGCTGTCAGATGAACAGCTTTTTTAGGCTTGGCTAAAAGTTTTTGCAAAGAACTGTATCTGTAGAAACAGGACGGTTTTATTCCAACAGCTATCCAGACTTTAAAAGGATTGGCTTTTTTTAGGAAGTAAAAGGAGGAAAAAGTCATAATAACCAGAGTGACCACGTGAACGCTCGTTCAGATGCCATTACTACAACACTGTGATTATCAGCAGAAATAAAACCCCATCAACTACACTGCTATAATGTTTCTGAGATCATTAGAGACAGCCAATGCCATTTCGTCTGCTTTGCCATTCAAAAGGCAAGCTATCAAGTTCCAATTGTATGTAACACACAAGAACTGCAAACAGGCCTTTAACAACCAGACTGCCAGCAACAGGGCCAAGCCATAACCAAGTGAAAAAAAAACCTCCCATTTTCTCATGCAATCACAAATTGTGAGTGTAGGATACCACAGCCTATCTCTATGACAGTTTTACAGCCCCTTTTCAGCTCCCACTCACCCTTTCTCATTGCCAAACACAGAAGGAATGTTCAGTGGTCCCTGCAACTTCATAGGTTATGTCCAAACATAGCAGATGGAAATCGAATCACAGCTCACCAATGCACAAGTGTAAAATAATGGTCCAGATGAAGGCCGGGTGAGCTTGGTGTTGTCATCTGTAACATCACCATTGTGAATAGTCACCAGCATCATCTGAAAAAGAAAGAAGACACTCTCACAACACTGGATTTTCTGTTCCGATTTTTACACTATTGTTATTCTGATATACAGTGAAACAATCTCTTTGATATGTGGTCCCATGCGTTTTCACACATGCATGAATTCATGTGTTTTACCACCCCCAAAACCTTCCCTTTGCTTCAGTCAAACCTTAATTTCTGTGAAGGCTCATCTCTTTCTGGTCCCTGATTTTGCTTTGCCCATAATGTCATATAAGTGGAATAACATAGTTGGCAAATTTTTGATACTGGATTTTTGCCACTTAGCACAAAGCCTTAAGATCAACCTAGGAGACTTCAACAACCCATTAACACTGATAGGCAGATCAACTAGACAGAAACAGAATAGAGAAACAATAGAACTCACACAATCAATAGAACAAATGGACTTAATAGATATTTACAGAACCTTCCATCCTATGGACACAGAGTATATGTTTTTCTCAGCGGTATATGATTTTCTCCAACATCAACCACATAATAGGGCACAAAGCAAGTCTAACTAACTTCAAAAAATTGAAATAATACCATGCATCTTCTCAGACTACCAAGGAGTGAAACAAAGTTAATAAATCAAAATGCACCAAGAAATATTTAAACTCTTGGAGGTTGAACAATCTGCTATTAAATGAACAATGGGTCAGAGAAGAAATTAAGAATGAGATAAAAAACCTTATGGAAACCAATGAGAATTCAAATACAGCATTCCAAAACTTTTGGGAAACCATGAAAATGGTGCTACGTGGTAGTTCATTGCAACTGGTGTTTATGTCAAGACTGAAGAAAGACACACAAAATAAAGAAATTAAACATACACCTCCAGAAATTGGAAAAACAGCAGCAAAATGACCCCAGGAGCAATAGGAAAAAAGAAATCATGAAACAAGGGAAGAGATAAACCAAATAGAAATAAAAAACACAGAAAAACAACGAATCAAAAAGTTGGTTTTTTTGAGATGATAAGTAAAATAGACTCCCCACTGGCTTTACTGACAAAGTAAAAAAAAAAAAAAAAAAAAAAAGAGAGAGAGAGAGAGAGAAACCAAGAATTAATAGCATCAAAGATGAAAAAGGCAACATAATGACAGACACTGCAACCATTAAGAAAATAATTCAAAATTATTACAAACAACTGTATTCCAACAAATCAGAAGACTACCAGGAAATGGAAAGGTTCTTGGTTTCCCACCCCCTACCAAAACTTAATAAAGAGGAAACAGAATACCTGAATAAACCTATAATCAAGATAGTAATCAAATGATTGATTTAAGACCTCCCAACAAGAAAAGCCCAGGCCCAGACAGTTTCATTGCACAATTCTATGAAACATTCTAAGCAGAGCTAGCTCCAATCCTCCACAAACTCTTCAAAACAATAGAAAAGGAAGCAACATTTCCAACTCATTCTATGAAGCCAACATCTCCTTAATGCCAAAACTGGACAGAGAATTAACAGAGAAGGAAAACTACAGACGTATCTCCCTGTTGAACATTGATGCTAAGATCCTCAACAAAATCCTAGCCAATAGAATTTAAAAAAAACATCAGACTGATCATTAATCTGGATCAAGTAAGATTCATCCCAGGCATGCAGGGAAAGTTCAACATAAATGTAATACTCCACATACAAAAACTGAAGAACAAAAATCATATAATAGTCTCAATAGACGCAGAAAAACTTTTGACAAAATCCAACACCACTTCATGCTAAAAACGCTAAACAAGGTAGGCATAGAAGGAACAATCCGCAACATAATCAAAGCAATATATGAAAAACCCAATGCCAGCATCATCCTGAACTGAGAAGAATTGGAACCCTTCCCGCTGAGATCTGGAAAAAGACAAGGATGTCCACTATCACCACTGCTATGTAACATAGTACTAGAATACTGCTAGTACTCTAGAAGTATGGAGGTATAAGACAAGAAAAAGAAATCAAAGAAATTGAAATGGGAAATGAGGAAGTCAAGTGATCACTATTCACAGATGACATGATCCTATACATAGAAGAACCAAGAGACTCAATACAGAGACTGAAAGAACTTTTATGAGAATTTGGTCGAGTGGCAGGGTACAAAGTAAATGAACAAAAATAAACAGCCATAGTGTATGCAGACAGCCCCACGATGGAAAAAGATCCAACCAGCAGGGTACCATTAAAATAACAGAAGAAAATGAAGTATCTAGGAATAAACCTAACTAAAAATGTAGAAGACCTCTTTGAAGAAAACTGCAAAAAAGAAAAAAAACTAAAAAAAAAGAAATTGAAGAAGACTTCAAAAAAATGGAGAGACATGCCATGATTCTGGATAGGTAAAAGTCAATATCATCAAAATGTCTATACTACCAAAAAGCAATATATACATTCAACACAATCCCAATCAAACTACCCAAAACATTCTTCATTGAACTGGAAAAATGATACAAGGTTCATCTGGAAACACAAAAACCACAAATAGCTAGAACCAACTGAAGAACAGGAATATAACAGGGGATCGCCACTCCAGACCTCTGCACATAGTTTAGGGCAGCCGATATTAAAACAGCTTGGGACTGGTTATCAAGATTGTAACAGGTAAATTATAGACAGCAGACTCAACTTGGCATTAGACATTAGCAAGAATTTTAAAGACATACAGTGGGATCCAAGAGTGATCCTGACAGCCTCTTAACAGGAGGTCATATGCACAGAGCAGGAAGGGAACCCAGAGTGGGACAGGAGGACAGGAGGACAGGAGAGGGTTTGTATTTTAACCCTGGAGACACCCGGTAACCTCCCAAATGCTTTCACCACAAAAGCAGTGGATATCTCATCAAGAATTATCAGTATGGGCACCAAGGACTATACCCCAACTGCCAAGGAATTGGAGTGCCCTCATAGGCCGAGAACTCTAAGGTTAACCATTCCCTCTCCGATCTTCCATATGGGATGGAAGAAGCCCAGAACCCTACTCACAGGGTCTAGTGACATTGGAACTACAGCCAGGAGCCCCGAGTGGTGCTCAGAAACAGAACAGTAAACTTCCTTTGTGACTCAGGTGGGCAGCTTTCTCTGGTCCTTACTTAGTTCCAACTTTGACCCCCCGACCCTCTCCTGCAATGACTGTAAGGGTCACTCTGTAGACCCCAGAATTAGATCAGATAGACAAAGAGAGACAAATAAGGAAAGCAAAGAACAGAGAAGAAAAAGTCAGCTTGGACTCTCATATATCTCATTAGAGGACACAAAGATCAGTTACTCCTCATTAAGGTATTGAAAATTTCTCTGCACGCCCCTCCTAAAACTGTTCAGCTCTTCATTCATTAATGTATAGCTTGTGGGAGTTATAAGCCTGTTTGGACTATCCTAAAATTCACGAAGTTCAGTAAAATCACACTTGAATACGATAAGCTGATAAACATAAATATGAAGAAACAAAAGACACAAAACAGCTGAATAGATCCCTATGACCATTTTAAGGTTTATAGCAGCTGGTTATGTATAAACTAAAATTGAGATGTCATTTAATTAGTTACAGGATGTGATTAAGGACTTGCATTTTCTAATACATTGGTCACACAGTGGCAGGTCAATTAACTTCATGATGTAAATTTCTATGCTTCTTCCTGTTGTTGAATTTGTGTTGTGGTTTTTCATTGGAGGGGATGATATTCTGCCAACTCTACTTTTCAGACCAAGGATGGTCTCCCAATGAAACTGTTGAGTTTATCTGGACAATGAGACGCTGGACTCTCTGCATGGTCCAAGCCCACATTGATAGACTTATGACTGGTTATTGAGCTGTATTACTGTAATAATATGGAGGAAATCAATATGGGGGAGGTCTTGTGGAGGGGTTGGGGAAATCCAAGAGCCTATGGATCTGTGTCATAAAATGAAATAATAATAATAATAATAATAATAATATCCCCCTCTAATTTGTTGCTCATTTTTCTTACTGAATAGTACTCTTTTATATAGAACACCACAATGGGTCCATACATTTGTCTACTGAGTGTTGTTTCTAGCACTTCGTAATTTTTATGAATAAAGTTCCTATATTAATGTACAGGTTTTTCTGTGACCATGTGTTTTCATTTCTACAGGGTGACGTCCTGAGTGTTGGACTGTTGGGGCATAGGGCAGATGTTTATCATCATCCAAAACTGCAGAGGGGACAGTGTCATGGCTCAATTGGCTAATCCTCTACCTGTAAGTAGCAGCATCCCATATGGGTGTACATTCATGTGCTGGCTGACCCACTGTCCATGCAGATCCCTGCTTACAGTCTAGTGAATCAGTGGAGTGTGACCCAAGGCTTTGGCTCCCACAACCACATGGGAGACCTGAACAACATCCTGGCTTGGGTCCGGCGTGATAGCGTAGTGGCTAAAGTCCTCACCTTAAGTGCACCAGGATCCCATATGGGCACTGGTTCTAATCCGGCAGCTCCACTTCCCATCCAGCTCCTTGCTTGAGGACTGGGAAAGTGGTAAAGGATGGTCCAAAGCTTTGGGACTCTGCACCCCTGTGGGAGACCTGGAAGAGTTTCCTGGCTTCAGATTTGCTCAGCTCCAACTGATGCGGCCACTTGAGGAATGGACCATTGGATGGAAGATCTTCCTCTCTGTCTCTCCTCCTCTCTGTACATCTGCCTTCCCAATAAAAATAAATACATTTTTAAAAAGTCCTAGTTTCTGGATTCAGTTCAGCTCATCTTCAGGCATTGTGGCCATCTGGTGAGTAAGTAAGTGGATAGAAGTTTTTTTCTTTGTTTCTCCTTCCCTCCATAAATGTGACTTTCGAATAAAACCAATACGTTGCAAAAATATAGAAAGTTCAGAATTAATTAATAGAATGCCTGTGTCATTCTCTGTTCCATCAGCAAAGCATCTTGCAAGATTGTGGCATTTTGAACTGATTTTTTAAAGTCGTTTAACCTTTGACTATTTAGATTGAGAAAACAATGCTTTTTTTCCATCACCAAGCTCTGGCCACCTCACACCACTACATCCCCAACCCCCCCGCCCCCCCCCCCCGCCCGTCACAGACAAGCACATTTGTCATGACTCTTGTAGCACCCAATTTATGCCTAAACTCATTCCAACAACACAATTGCACTCACACAAGGCCTTCTGACTCAGGGATTCCTAGCACATGGAATTCTAAAGGCAAGAGTAACACAAGGTAAACCACTGTAATTCTCCCTAAACCCTGTTAGCTCCCTTGTCACACCTGAGAGTTCCTGCACAATTGTAAATGTCCTTGGGCTGTCTTTCCCTTTTTCCTTCCATGGAACTGAAATGGGCATACTTCCAAAAGACACCTTACTTCTTCCTGATGCATTCATTTTTTTCATTTTCCACATCTCACTATCTGCTTCTAAACTGTGAATGCATGGAGTAAAGGTGGAAGAATTAAGTGTTTCTGTTGTTTAAAAGATTTATTTATGGTTTTTTTGGAAGTCAGACAGAGAGATAGATTTTCTTTCCTGCAGGTTCAATCACCACTGACCACAACCTTGTGATCTGAACCAAACCAATGCTACAAGGTTCTTCCAGGTCCCCCCATGGGTGAAGATTTGCAAGAACCTGATGCAAACTCAGTAAGTTTCCCAGGCAATACGGAGACAGTTGAATTAGAAACGGAACAGCCAGCAGTTGAAATAGAACCTATATCAGATGTTGGTGCCAAAGGCAGAAACTGAGATTACCACAGCACAATGCTGGCCCCAGAATTGAGCTTTTCTAATCATTAACCATCTACTAAAACTAACCGTAAGCCTAGGCCTAGACCTAAGCCTAGCCCTAGCCCTAAGCCTAGCCCTAGCCCTAACACTAGCCCTAGCACTAGACCTAGCCCTAGCACTAAACCTAGTCCAAGACCCTAGCCATAGCTCTGACACTAAACCTAACCTGAGTCCTAGACCTAGCCCTAGACCTAGCCCTAAACCTAGCCCTAGCACTAGCCCTGCTCCTAGTCCTAGCCATAGACTTAGTCCTAGTTTTATCCCTAACCCTAACTCTATCCCTAGCCCTAGCCTTAGCCCTAGGCCTAACCTTAACTGTATCCCTAGTCCTAGCCCTAAATGGGGCCTAGCCCTTACCCTGGTCCTAAACCTAACACTAGACCTAACTATAAATCTAGCTTTAGCAATAGCCCTAGGCCTAACCCTAACACTAGCCTTGGCGATAGTCCAAGCCCAAGCCCTAGGCCTAGGCCGAACCTTAAACCTAATGTTAGACCTAGACTTACCGCTAACCCTAGCACTAATATAACCATAATCCTAGGCATAAGCCTTATCCTGATCGCAAGCATAACTCTAGCAAAAGTCCTGGCCCTAGCCCTAGCACTAGCCGTAGCCCTTGGAAGAACCCAAACCCTAACATTAGGCCTAGCCCTAATACAAACCCTAGCACTAGACTTAAGTCTAACCCTAGTCTGAGAACTAACCATAATTGCAAACCTTGTATTAGCACTAGGCCTAGCCCTAACCCTAACCTGAACCCCAGTCCTACGTCAAAACTTAACCATATCTCTGACACTAGACCTAGTCCTAAACATAAAACTAAACCTAGCCCTGGCTCTATGTCTAAACCTAATTCTTTTTTTTTTGCAATTTTTTCTTGCATTTAATTTTTTAAAATTAAGTACATTGCATTATGTGATACATTTTTTATGTACTGGGATTCCCCCCGCTGTTCCCCACACCATCCTCCCACGGCGGATTGCTCCACCTTGTCGCATTTCCATAGCTCAAATTCAGTTGACATTCTTTCGTCGGAGGTATTTACCAAGCATAAAGTCCAGCATCTTATTGTCCTGGTAAGTTCAATGATTTCTTGGTGACACCATCTCTGGTCTGAAGGTAGAGCCGGCAGAGTATCATCCCAATCAATTAAAAGTCCCAACATAATATTTACAACCATTTACAACATTGTGGCATTAATTGACATGGTATTGATTAACCAATATGTTAATAGGAAAATGCAGATTCTCAACCACATCCTGTGACTTCTTCATAGACATTTCAATTTTGGTTTATATTCAACCATGTTCTATACACCTTAAAATGGCTTAGATTGCTATTCAGCTGTCTCATGCCTATCTTAATTTTAGTATTTAGCAGTATATAGCATTGAAGCATGTTTTCGCTGAACCTGGCTGTTTTTCGGGTGGTCTAACTCTGTAATTCTAAGAAGAAATATGTCAAGAGTTTAGGTGAGCATGTTTAGGTGGGGTGTGCAGAGAAATCTTCCATACCCCAGTGATGAGTAACTAATCTTTGTGTCACACCCAGTGAGTTATCAGTGCATCCCCGCTGACCGTTTCCTGTCTGTTTCTAAGACTTTCTTGTTGTCCTCTGTCTATCTATTCTAGTCTAAACCTAATTCGAACCCTAGCACTAGCAATAGCTCTAGAATTAGAATTAATTCTAATTAGCATTTGCACTAAATGACCCAAGTACCTAGTAATAAAAATCACCCAAAAGCTAATGTAAATCAAAACCGAGCCGTAACCCTAAACTTAATTCTAACCCTAAATATAATGCTAACACTAACCCTAATACGAGTGCTAGGCCTAGACCTACCCTGACACTAATCCTAGCACTAAGCCTAAACTAAATCCTAATCATAAGGCTTGGAGAAACACAATCCATAACATTAGCGCCAGCCACAGTATTAGATGGAGACTTAGCCCTAAACCTAGCCTAGCAAGAGCCCTAACCCTAAACCTAGCACTAGCCCTAACCCTATCACTAGCAATAACCCTAGAAATAGTACAAGCCCTAAACCCTACCCTAACGTGAGCCCTAGACCAAGATCTACCCTAACCCTAACGCTGGACCTAGATCTAGCTCGAGACCTTGCCCTAGCCCTAGCCCTAGCCCTAACAATAACCCTATGCCTAGTACTAGACCTAGCTCTAACCCTAATCCTACACCAATCCATAGCCCAAAACCTAACCCCAGCTGAAAACCTAATCAAAACCCTAAGCCTAGTGCTTGGCCTAACCTTAACCCTAACACTAACCCTAGCATTTGTCCTAGCCTTTATCCTAGCTCTAACTCTAACCCTAGCCTTCGCCCTAACACAAACCCTGCCCCTGGCGCTAGACACAAACATAGCCCAGGCCTAAATGTAAACCTCCACCCTAACGCTAACCATGGCCCGTGCCCTAAACCTAGCCCTAAGCACTAAATCTAACTGCAACCCTAGACATAGCACTAGTCCTAGGCCTGACACTAATCCTAACACTAGCACTAGCCCTAGCCTTAGTCCTACACTTAACGCTAGCTCTCGCACTAGCCCTACAACTAACTCTAAAACTACCCTATCGTTACCCTAAACCTAACCCTAACCCTAGCCCTAACACAAGTCTACTCAATAGCCCTATAGCTAGTGTTAGACTTAACCCAAACACTAGCACAAGCCCTAGCCCTAAACCTAACATAGGCAGGAGCCTTAGCCTTTGCCCAACACCTAAACCTAACCATAGCTTTAGCCCTAACATTAACCCTAACAAGAAACAGAGCCTTAGCCCTAGCCCTAGCCTAAGCCTAGTGCTGTACTTAGCACTAGCCTGAGTCCTAGCCCTAGCCATAGACGTAACCCAAACACTTAAACCTAGCCCTAACCCTATTCCTAGCCCTAGACCTAGCACTAACCCAAGCCCAAAAATGAGCCTGACATGAACCCCAAAACCCTAACCCTAGGCCTAAACCCAACCCTAAACCCTAGGCCTAAGCATCACACTAACAGAAACTCTAACTCCATCCCTAGCTGTATACCCAGACCAAGCACTAACCCTAACCTTAATCCTAGTCCTAGCTGTAACCCTAGCCCTAGCCCAAGCCCGAGACAAGGCTTAGCACTATAACCCTAAAGCTAACCTGATCCTGAGCCCTAACCTTAGGGCTAAACCTAACCCGAGCTTTAACCCTAGCCCTAACCCTAACACTCATCCTAAAATTAAACCTAGCCCTTACCCTAACACTCATCCTGAAAATAAACCTAACCCTAGTGCAGGCACTAACACAAGTCGTAGACCTAGCCCTAGCCCTAACCATAATACTAGTCCTAGTGCTAGACTTATCCCTAAGCCTAAATCAAAAACTAACCCTAGGGCTTGGCCTAATGGTCCCCCTCACACTAGCCCCAGCCATAGTCCAAGACGGAGACCTAGCCCTAAACCCAACACTAGCAGTAGGCATAGCCTGAGACCTAGCACTAGAATTCAATGTAACCATAGCCCTAGCCACAGGATTAACCTTAACCGAAGACCTAACCCTAAACTTAACCCTACCCATGACACTCACCCTAGCCCTTAACCTGACGGTAAACCTATCCCTAGGAATACCCCTTGACTTAGCCCTAACCCTAACTCTAACACTAACCCTAACCCTAACGTTAACCCTGACCCTAACCTTAACCCTAACCCTAACCCTAACCAAGCCATAGCAGTATACCTAAACCTAAAGCTAAATCATAACGGATCATGAGCCCTAGCCTGAGAATTAACCCTAACCCTAGCCCTAGCCAGAGCCTTAGACCCAAACCTAACCGTAAAAATAGCCCTAGAATTAGATATAACCTAAAGATAGTCCTAGCCCTTGCTTTGGCCTAACCCTAACCCTAACATTCGCCCTAGCACTAACCCTAACACTAGCATTTGCCCTTGTACTCGCATTAGTCCTAGCAGCAGACCTAAGCATAAGCATAAATCTAGGCGTAGCCTTAGCTCTAACCCTAAGCCTAGCCCTAACCGTAAACGTAGCACTAGCCCTAACCCTATCACTAGCAATAACCCTAGAAATAGTACAAGCCCTAAACCCAACCCTAACGTGATCCCCAGATCAAGATCTACCCTAACCCTAATGCTGGACCAAGACCTAGCTCGAGTCCTTGCCCTTGCCCTTGCCCTAACCCTAACCCTATGCCTGATCCTAGCCCTAGCTCTAACATTAATCCTACAACAATCCATAGCTCTTACCCTCACCCTAACCCTAAACCTCACCCTCACCCTCACCTTCACCCTAACCCTAACGCTTACCCTGATTCTAACCAAAGTCCTCACCCTAAGCCTAACCCTAGTGCTTGGCCTAACCTTAACCCTAACACTAACTCTCGCCATTGTCCTAGCCTTTGTCCTAGCTCTAACTCTAACCCTAGGCTTCGCCCTAACCCAAACCCTACCCCTGGCGCTAGACACAAACATGGCCCAGGCCTAAATGTAAACCTCCACCCTAACGCTAACCATGGCCTAAACCTAGCCCTAAGCACTAAATCTAACTGCAACCCTAGACATAGCACTAGTCCTAGGCCTGACACTAATCCTAACACTAGCACTAGCCCTAGCCCTAGTCCTACACTTAACGCTAGCTCTCGCACTAGCCCTACAACTAACCCTAACCCTACCCTATCATTAACCCTAACCCTAACCCTAACCTTAACCCAAGTCTTAACAATAGCCCTATAGCTAGTGTTAGACTTAACCCAAACACTAGCACAAGCCCTAGCCCTAAACCTAACATAGGCAGGAGCCTTAGCCTTTGCCCAACACCTAAACCTAACCATAGCTTTAGCCCTAACATTAACCCTAACAAGAAACAGAGCCTTAGCCCTAGCCCTAGCCTAAGCCTAGTGCTGTACTTAGCACTAGCCTGAGTCCTAGCCCTAGCCATAGACGTAACCAGAAACCTAACACTAGCACTAACCCTATTCCTAGCCCTAGACCTAGCACTAACCCAAGCCCAAAAATGAGCCTGACATGGACCCCAAAACCCTAACCCTAGACCTAAACCAACCCTAAACCCTAGGCCAAAGCATCACACTAACAGAAACTCTAACTCCATCCCTAGCTGTATACCCAGACCAAGCACTAACCCTAACCCTAATCCTAGCCCTAGCTGTAACCCTAGCCCTAGCCCAAGCCCAAGACAAGGCTTAGCACTATAACTAACCCTAAAGCTAACCTGATCCTGAGCCCTAACCCTAGAACTAAACCTAACCCGAGCTTTAACCCTAGCCCTAACCCTAATGCTAACACTAACACTCTTCTTATAAATAAACCTAACCCTAGTGCAGGCACTAACACAAGTCGTAGACCTAGTCCTAGCCCTAACCATAATACTAGTCCTAGTGCTAGACTTATCCCTAAGCCTAAATTAAAAACTAACCCTAGGGCTTGGCCTAAAGGTCCTCCTAATACTAGCCCCAGCCATACTCCAAGACGGAGACCTAGCCCTAAACCCAACACTAGCAGTAGGCATAGCCTGAGACC
Source organism: Ochotona princeps (assembly GCF_030435755.1). Taxonomy (NCBI): domain Eukaryota; kingdom Metazoa; phylum Chordata; class Mammalia; order Lagomorpha; family Ochotonidae; genus Ochotona; species Ochotona princeps. The sequence continues at coordinate 354,220 of NW_026700974.1, forward strand.
TAGCACTAGAATTCAATGTAACCATAGCCCTAGCCACAGGATTAACCTTAACCGAAGACCTAACCCTAAACTTAACCCTATCCATGACAGTCACCATAGCCCTTAACCTGACCGCAAGCCTATCCCTAGGAATACACCTTGACTTAGCCCTAACCTTAACCTTAACCCTAACCCTAACCAGGCCATGGCAGTATACCTGAACCAAAAGCGAAATAATAACGGATCATGAGCCGTAGCCTGAGAATTAACCCTAACCCTAGCTCTAGCCAGAGCCTTAGACAAAAACCTAACCGTAAAAATAGCCCTAGAATTAGATATATCCTAAAGATAGTCCTAGACCAGGCCGTGGCCTAACCCTAACTCTAACATTCACCCTAGAACTAACCCTAACACTAGCATTTGCCCTTGTACTCGCATTAGTCCTGGCAACAGACCTAAACATAAGCATAAACCGAGGCTTAGCCTTAACTCTAACTGGAAGTGACCAAACAGGGTTTTCTAGATAGCTGCTAGCACAGCTGATGGTATGTGAAATTCATGAGGCAGGTGGAGTTGTTTTGGCACTGGAAGAGCTGTGCTGCTGCTTCGGGCAGTTGCCATTCACCACCACACTGCCTTCCCTAGGTGTCATATCCACTTTCAGACATATGTGCTGCCAGAGCACTTGGTTTCCATGGCAGCAGGAACTGGCTTGGGCGCTGAACTTGTGTTTGGCTGTGGAGTTTTGAGAGCCTTGAGTGAGCAGCTCCATGTTAGTTTAGGGTGTGTGCTGGGCATGCTTGATTCCATCACACTGGGCTCAAAGGGCATTGGACCAGAAGTGACCAAACAGGGTTTCCTAGATAGCTGCTATCACTGCTGATGGTATGTGAAGTTTATGAGCCAGGTGAAGTTGTACTTGGCACTGGAAGAGCTGTGCTGCTGCTTCAGGCAGTTGCCATTCACCACCACACTGCATTCCCTAGGTGTCATATCCACTTTCAGACATATGTGCTGCCAGAGCATTTGGTTTCCAAGACTGTGGGAAACGGCTTGGGCGCTGAACTTGTCTTTGGCTGTGGAGTTTTGAGCGCCTTGAGTGAGGAGCTCCATGTTAGTTTATTGTGGGTGATCAATCTGCTTGATTGCATCACACTGGGCTCAATGGGCATTGGAACAGAAGTGACCAAACAGGGTTTCCTAGATGGCAGCCAGCACAGCTGATGGTTTGTGAAGTTACTGACTGAGGTGGAGCTGTTCTGGCACTGGAAGAGCTGTGCTGCTTCGGGCAGTTGCCATTCACCACCACACTGCCTTCCCTAGGTGTCATATCCAGTTTGAGGCATATGTGCTGCCAGAGCACTTGGTTTCCATGGCATCGAGAAACGGCTTGGTCACTGAACTTGTCTTTGGCTATGGAGTTTTGAGCGCCTTGAGTGAGGAGCTCCATGTTAGTTTAGTGTGTTTGCTCCATATGCTTGATTCCATCATACTGGGCTCAAGGGGCATTGGACTGGAAAAGACCAAACAGGGTTTCCTAGATAGCTGCTAGCACAGCTGATGGTATTGAAGTTCCTGAGCCAGGTGGAGTTGTTTTGGCATGGGAAGAGCTGTGCTACTGTTTCGGGCAGTTGCCATTCACCACCACACTGCATTCCCTAGGTGTCATATCCACTTTCAGACACATGTGCTGCCAGAGAACTTGGTTTCCATGGCAGCGGGAAATGGCTTGGGAGCTGAACTTGTGTTTGGCTGTGGAGTTTTGAGCTACTTGAGTGAGGAACTCCGCCTTTGTTTTTTGTGGTTGCTCCTCCTGCCTGGTTCCATCACACTGGGCTCAATGGGCATTGGAACAGAAGTGACCAATCATGGTTTCCTAGATAGCTGCTAGCACTGCTGATGGTATGTTAAGTTTCTGACCGAGGTAGAGTTGTTTTGGCACTGGAAGAGCTGTGCTGCTGCTTCGGGCAGTTGCCATTCACCACCACACTGCCTTCCCTAGGTGTCATATCCACTTTCAGACCTATGTGCTGCCAGAGCATTTGGTTTCCATGGCATCAGGAAATGGCTTGTGCACTGAACTTGTCCTTGGCTGTGGAGATTTGAGCGCCGTGAGTGAGGAGCTTTGTCTTTGTTAGTTTATTGTGTGTGCTCCATTTGCTTGATTCCATCACACTGGGCTCAATGGGCATTGGAACAGAAGTGACCAAACAGGGTTTCCTAGATAGCTGCTAGCACTGCTGATGGTATGTGAAGTTCATGATCAAGGTATTTTGTTTTGGCACTGGAAGAGCTATGCTGCTACTTCGGGCAGTTGCCATTCACCACCCCACTGCCTTCCCTATGTGTGATATCCAGTTTGAGACATATGTGTTCCTAGAGCACTTGGTTTCGATCCAGAGGGAAATGGTTTGGGCAGCCGAACTTGTCTTTGGCTGTGGAGTTTTGAGCGCCTTGAGTGAGGAGCTCCGTCTTTGTTAGTTTATTGTTTGTGCTCCACATGCTTCATTCCATCACACTGAGTTCATTGGGCATTGGACCGGAAGTGACCAAAAAAGGTTTCCTAGATCGCTGCTAGCACTGCAGATACTATGTGAAGTTCATGACTGAGGTGGAGTTGGCACTGGAAGAGCTGTGCTGCTGTTTCAGGCAGTTGCCATTCACCACCACACTGTCTTATGTAGGTGTCATATCCACTTTCAGACATATGTGCTGCCAGAGCACTTGGTTTCCATGGCATCAGGAAATGGCTTAGGCACTGAACTTGCCTTTGGGTATTGAGTTTTGAGCGCCTTGAGTGAGGAGCTCCGTCTTTGTTACTTTATTGTGTGTGTTCCATCTGCTTGATTCCATCACACTGGGCTCAATGGGATTTGGACCGGAAGTGACCAATCATGGTTTCCTAGATCACTGCAAGCACTGCTGATGGTATGTGAAGTTTATGAGCCAGGTGAAGTTGTATTTGGCACTGGAAGAGCTGTGCTGCTGCTTCGGGCTGTTGCAATTCACCACCCCACTGCCTTCCCTAGGTGTCATATCCAGTTTCAGACATATGTGCTGCCAGAGCATTTGGTTTCCATGGCATCAGGAACTGGCTTGTGCACTGAACTTGTCTTTGGCTGTGGAGTTTTGCGTGCCTTGAGTGAGGGTTTCCATGTTAGTTTAGTGTGTGTGCTCCACATGCTTGATTCCATCACACTGGGCTCATTGGGCATTGGACCGGAAGTGACCAAACAGGGTTGCCTAGATCAGTGCTAGCACTGCTGACGGTATGTGAAGTTCCTGAGGCAGGTGGAGTTGTTTTGATACTGCAAGAGCTGTGCTGCTGCTTCCGGCAGTTGCCATTCACCACCACACTGCCTTCCCTAGGTGTCATATCCACTTTGAGACATATGTGCTGCCAGAGCACTTGGTTTCCATGGCAGCGGGAACTGGTTTGGGAGCTGAACTTGTCTTTGGCTGTTGAGTTTTGAGCTCCTTGAGTGAGTAGCTCCATCTTTGTTTTAAATGTGTGCTCCACAAGCTTGATTCCATCACACTGGACTCAATGGGCATTGGATCAGAAGTGACCAAACAGTGTTTCCTACATAGCTGCTAGCACAGCTGATGGTATGCTAAGTTCATGACCAAGGTGGAGTTGTTTTAGCCCAGGAAGAGCTGTGCTGCTGCTTCTGGCAGTTGCGATTCACCACCACACTGCCTTCACTAGAAGTCATATCCACTTGCAGACATATATGCTGCTAGAACACTTGTTTTCCATGGCAGCGAGAAATGGCTTGGGTGCTGAACTTGTCTTTGGCTGTGGAGTTTTGAGCGCCTTGAGTAAGGAGCTCCATGTTACTTTTTAATGTGTGCTCCACATGCTTGATTCCATCACACTGGGCTCAATGGGCATTTGACCAGAAGTGACCTAAAAGGGTTTCCTAGATAGCTGCTAGCACTGCAGATGGTATGTGAAGTTCTTCACCGAGGTGGAGTTGTTTTGGCACTGGAAGAGCTGAGCTGCTGCTTCAGGCAATTGCCATTTACCACCACACTGCCTTCCCTAGGTGTCATATCCAGTTTCAGACATATCTGCTGCCAGGGCACTTGGTTTCCATGGCAGCGGGAAATGGTTTGGGAGCTGAACTTGTCTTTGGCTGTGGAGTTTTGAGCGCCTTGAGAGACGAGCTCCATGTTACTTTTTAATGTGTGCTCCACATGCTTGATTCCATCACCCTGGGCTCAATGGGTCTTTGATCAGAAGTGGACAAACAGGTTTTCCTAGAACGCTGCTAGCACAGCTGATGGTATGTGAAGTTCCTGAGCCAGGTGGATTTGTTTTGGCACTGGAAGAGCTGTGCTGCTGCTTCGGGCAGTTGCCATTCACCACCACACTGCCTTCCCTAGGAGTCATATCCACTTTGAGACATATGTGCTGCCTGAGCACTTGGTTTCCATGGCAGCGGGAAATGGCTTGGGCGCTGAACTTGTCTTTGGCTGTGGAGGTTTGAGCGCCTTGAGTGAGGAGCTCTGTGTTTGTTTTTGGTGGGTGCTCCACCTGCTTCATTCCATCAAACTGGGATCAATGGGCATTGGACTGGAAGTGACCAAACAGGTTTTCCTAGATAGTTGCTAGCACTGCTGATGGTATGTGAAGATCATGACTGATTAGGAGTTGGCACTGGAAGAGCTGTGCTGCTGCTTCGGGCAGTTGCCATTCACCACCACACTGTCTTCCCTGTGAGTCATATCCACTTTGAGACATATGTGCTGCCAGAGCACTTGGTTTCCATGGCAGCAGGAAATGGCTTTTGCGCTGAACTTGTCTTTAGCTGTGGATTTTTGAGCGCCTTGAGTGAGGAGCTTCATCTTTGTTTTTAATGTGTGCTCCACATGCTTGATTCCATCACACTAGGCTCAATGGGCATTGGACTGGAAGTGAACAAACAGCGTTTCCTAGATGCTAGCACTGCTGATGGTATGTGAAGTTCATTACTGATGTGGAGTTTGCACTGGAAGAGCTGTGCTGCTTCGGGCAGTTGCAATTCACCACCACACTGCCTTCCCTAGGAGTCATATCCACTTTCAGACATATGTGCTGCCAGAGCACTTGGTTTCCATGGCATCGGGAAATGGTTTGGAAGCTGAACTTGTGTTTGGTTGTGGAGTTTTGAGCGACTTGAGTGAGGAGCTCCGTCTTTGTTTTTTGTGGGTGCTCCACCTGCTTCATTCCATCCCACTGGGGTCAATACGCATTTTACCGGAAGTGATCAAAAATGGTTTCCTAGATAGCTGCTAGCACTGCTGATGGTATGTGAAGTTTATGAGCTAGGTGGGGTTGTTTTGGCACTGGAAAAGCTGTGCTGCTGCTTCGGGCAGTTGCCATTCACCACCACACTGCCTTCCCTAGGTGTCATATCCACTTGCAGACATATGTGCTGCCAGAGCACTTGGTTTCCATGGCAGCGGGAAATGGCTTGGGCGCTGAACTTGTGTTTGGCTGTGGAGTTTTGAGCGCCTTGAGTGAGGAGCTTTGTCTTTGTTTTTAATGTGTGCTCCACATGCTTGATTCCATCACAATTGGCTCAATGGGCATTGGATTAGAAGTGACCAAACAGGGTTTCCTAGATAGCTGCTAGCACTGCTGATCGTATGTGAAGTTTATGAGCCAGGTGGAGTTGTTTTGGCACTGGAAGAGCTGTGCTGCTGCTTCGGGCAGTTGCCATTCATCACCACACTGCCTTCCCTAGGTGTCATATCCACTTGCAGACATATGTGCTGCCTGAGCACTTGGTTTCCATGGCAGCGGGAAATGGCTTGGGCGCTGAACTTGTCTTTGGCTGTGGAGTTTTGAGCGGCTTGAGTGAGGAACTCCATGTTAGTTTATTGTGTGTGCTCCATCTGCTTGATTCCATCACAATGGGCTAAATGGGCATTGAACCGGAAGTGACCAAACAGCGTTTCCTAGATATTTGCTAGCACTGCTGATGGCATGTGAAGTTCATGACTTATGTGGAGTTCGCACTGGAAGAGCTGTGCTGCTGCTTCGGACATTTGCCATTCACCACCACACTTTCTTCCCTGTGAGTCATATCCACTTTCAGACATATGTGCTGCCAGAGCACTTGGTTTCCATGGCAGTGGGAATTGGCTGTGCGCTGAACTTGTCTTTGGCTGTGGAGTTTTGAGCGCCTTGAGTGAGGAACTCCATGTTAGTTTATTGTGTGTGCTCCATCTGCTTGATTCCATCACACTGGGCTAAATGGGCATTGAACCGGAAGTGACCAAACAGGGTTTCCTAGATAGTTGCTAGCACTGCTGATGGTGTGTGAAGTTCATTAATGAGGTGGAGTTGTTTAGGCACTGGAAGAGCTGTGCTGCTGCTTCGGGCAGTTGCCGTTCACCACCACACTGCCTTCCCTAGGTGTCATATCCACTTGCAGACATAAGTGCTGCCAGAGCACTTGGTTTCCATGGCAGCGGGAAATGGCTTTTGCGCTGTACTTGTCTTTGGCTGTGGAGTTTTGAGCGGCTTGAGTGAGGAACTCTATGTTAGTTTATTGTGTGTGCTCCATCTGCTTGATTCCATCACACTGGGCTAAATGGGCATTGAACCGGAAGTGACCAAACAGCGTTTCCTAGATAGTTGCTAGCACAGCTGATGGCATGTGAAGTTCATGACTGATGTGGAGTTGGCCCTGGAAGAGCTGTGCTGCTGCTTCGGACATTTGCCATTCACCACCCACTGCCTTCCCTAGGAGTCATATCCACTTTCAGACATATGTGCTGCTAGAGCACTTCGTTTCCATGGCAGCGTGAAATGGCTTGGGCGCTGAACTTGTCTTTTGCTGTGGAGTTTTAAGGGACTTGAGTGAGGAGCTTCATGTTAGTTTAGTGTCTATGCTCCACTTGCTAGATTCCATCACACTGGTCTCAATGGGCTTTGGACCAGAAGTGACCAGACAGGGTTTCCTAGATAACTGCTAGCACTGCTGATGGTATGTGAAGTTCAGTAATGAGGTGGGGTTGTTTAGGCACTGGAAGAGCTGTGCTGCTGCTTCGGGCTGATGCCTTTCACCACCACACTGCCTTCCCTAGATGTCATATCCACTTGCAGACATATGTGCTGCCAGATCACTTGGTTTTTATGGCAGCGGGAAATGGCTTGGGCGCTGAACTTGTCTTTGGCTGTGGAGTTTTGAGCGCCTTGAGTGAGGAGCTTCGTCTTTGTTTTTAATGTGTGCTCAACCTGCTTTATTCTGTCACAATGGGCTCAAAGGGAATTAGACCAGAAGTGAACAAACAGGGTTTCCGAGATAACAGCTAGCACTGCTGATTGTATGTAAAGTTCATGACCGAGGTGGAGTTGTTTTGGCACTGGAAGAGCTGTGGTGCAGCTTCGGGCAGTTGCCATTCACCACCACACTGCCTTCCCTAGGTGTCATATCCAGTTTGAGACATATGTGCTGCCAGAGCACTTGGTTTCCATGGCAGCGGGAAATGGCTTGGGCGCTGAACTTGTCTTTGGCTGTGGAATTTTGAGCGCCTTGAGTGAGGAACTCCATGTTAGTTTATTGTGTGTGCTCCATCTGCTTGATTCCATCACACTGGGCTAAATGGGCATTGAACCGGACGTGACCAAACAGCGTTTCCTAGATAGTTGCTAGCACTGCTGATGGCATGTGAAGTTCATGACTGATGTGGAGTTGGCACTGGAAGAGCTGTGCTGCTGCTTCGGACTTTTGCCATTCACCACCACACTGCCTTCCTTGTGAGTCATATCCACTTTGAGACATATGTGCTGCCAGAGCACTTGGTTTCCATGGCAGCGGGAAATGGTTTGGGCGCTGAACTAGTGTTTGACTCTGGAGTTTTGAGCGCCTTGAGTGAAGAGCTCCGTCTTTGTTTTTTGTTTGTGCACAACCTGCTTTATTCCGTCACACTGGGCCCAATGGGTATTGGACCGGAAGTGACCAAACAGGGTTTCCTAGATCGCTGCTGGCACTGCTGATGGTATGTGAAGTTCATGACCGAGGTGGAGTTGTTTTGGCACTGGAAGAGCTGTGCTGCTGCTTCGGGCAGTTGCCATTCACCAACACACTGCCTTCCGTAGGTGTCAATTTGACTTTCAGACATGTGTTGCCAGAGCACTTGATTTCCATGGCAGCGGTAACTGGCTTGGGCGCTGAACGTGTCTTTGGCTGTGGAGTTTTGAGCGCCTTGAGTGAGGAGCTCCATGTTAGATTAGAGTGGGTGTTCCGCTAGCTTCATTCCATCACACTGGGCTCAAAGGGTTTTGGACTGGAGGTGACCAAACAGGGTTTCCTAAATCGCTGCTACCACTGCTGATGGTATGTGAAGTTCATGACCGAGGTGGAGTTGTTTTGGCACAGGAAGAGCTGTGCTGCTGCTTCGGGCAGTTGCCATTCATCACCACACTGCCTTCCCTAGGTGTCATATCCACTTTCAGACATATGTGCTACCTGAGTACTTGGTTTCCATGATAGCGAGAAATGGTTTGGGCGCTGAACTTGTCTTTGGCTGGGGAGCTTTTAGTGCCTGTAGTGAGGAGCTCTATGTTAGTTTAGTGTGGGTGCTGCACTTGCTTGATTCCATCACAATAGGCTCAAAGGGCATTGGACCGGAAGTGACCAAACAGGGTTTGCTAGATATCTGTTAGCACAGCTGATGGTATGTGAAGTTAATGACCGAGGTGTAGTTGTTTTGGCACTGGAAGAGCTGTGCTGCTGCTTCGGGCAGTTGCCATTCACCACCACACTGCCTTCCTAAGGCGTCATATCCACTTTCATACATATGTGCTGCCAGAGCACTTTTTTTCCATTCAGCGGGAAATGGCTTGGGGTCAGAGCATGTCTTTGGCTGTGGAATTTTGAGTGCCTTGAGTGAGGAGCTCCATGTCAGATTAGTGTGTGTACCTCAACTGCTTGATTCCATCACACTGGGCTCAATGTGCATTGGATCAGAAGTGACCAAACACGGTTTTGTAAATAACTGCTAACACAGCAGATTGTATGTGAAGTTCGTGAGGCAGGTGGAGTAGTTTTGGCACTTGAAGAGGTGTGCTGCTGCTTCGGGCAGTTGCCTTTCACCACCACACCGCCTTCCATAGGTGTTATATCCACTTTCAACAAATGAGTTGACAGAGCACGTGGTTTCCATGGTAGCGGGAAATGGTTTGGGCGCTGAACATGTCTTTGGCTGTGGAGATGGGAGCGCATTGAGTGAGGAGCTCCGTGTTAGTTTACTGTGTTTGCTACTCCTGCTTGATTCCATCACACTGGGCTCAATGGGCATTGGACCGGAAGTGACCAAACCGTGTTACTTAGATCCCTGCTAGCACGTCTGATGGTATGTGAAGTTCATGACCGAGGTGAACCTGTTTTGGCAGTGGAAGAGCGGTGCTGCTTCTTCGGGCAGTTGCCATTCACCACGACACAGCCTTCCCTAGGTGTCATATCCAATTTGAGACATATGTTCTGCCAGAGCACTTGGTTTCCATGACAGCGGGATATGGTTTGGGCGCTGAACGTTTCCTTGGCTATGGAGTTTTGAGGTCTTTGAGTGAGTTTAGTGTGTGTGCTGAAACTGCTTGATTCTGTCATATGGGGCTCAATTGGCATTGGACTGGAAATGAACAAACAGGGTTTCCTAGATTGCTGGTAGCACAGCTGATGGTATGTGAAGTTAATGACCGATGTAGAGTTGTTTTGGCACTGGAAGAGCTGTGCTGCTGCTACGGGCAGTTGCCATTCACCACCACACTGCCTTCCCTAGGTGTCATATCCACTTGCAGACATATGTGCTAGCAGAGCACGTGGTTTCCATGGTAGCTGGAAATGGCTTGGGCGCTGAACGTGTTGTTTGCTGTGGAGTTTTGAGCGCCTTGAGGGAGGGGCTCCGTCTTTGTTTTTTGTGGGTACTCAACCTGCTTGATTTCATCACAATGGGCTCTTTGGGTATTGGACCGGAAATGAGCAAACAGGGTTTCCTAGAGAGCTACTAGCACAGCTGATGGTAAGTGAAGTTCACGACCAAGGTGGAGTAGTTTTGACACTGGAAGAGCTGTGCTGCTGCTTCGGACTTTTGCCATTCACCACCACACTGCCTTCCCTAGGTGTCATATTTACTTTCAGACATAGGTGCTGCCAGAGCACTTGGTTTCCATGGCAGCAGGAAATTTTTTGGGCACTGAATTTGTCTTTGGTTGTGGAGTTTTGAACGCCTTCAGTGAGGAGTTCCATGTTAGTTTAGTGTGGGTTCTCAACCTGATTGATTCCATCACACTGGGGACAATCGGCATTGGACTGGAAGTGAACAAACAGGGTTTCCTAGATCGCTGCTAGCACAGCTGATGGTATGTAAAGTTCATGAGGCAGGTGGAGTTTTTTGGCAGTTTAAGAGCTGTGCTGCTGCTTCGGGAAATTGCCATTCACCACCAACCTGACTTCCCTAGTTGTCATATCCACATTCAGACATACGTGCTGCCAGAGCACTTGGTTTCCATGGCAGCGGGAACTGGCTTGGGCACTGAACTTGGCTTTGGCAGTGGAGTTTTGAGCGCCTTGAGTGAGGAACTCCATTTTTTAAATTTTTGTATGTGTTCAACCTGCTTGATTCCATCACACTGGGCACAATCAGTATTGGACTGGAAGTGAAGAAACAGGGTTTCCTAGATTGCTGCTAGCACAGCTGATGGTATGTGAAGTTCATGCGGCAGGTGGAGTTGTTTTGGCACTGGAAGAGCTGTGCTGCTGCTTCGGGCAATTGCCATTCACCACCACACTGCCTTCCCTAGCTGTCATATCCAATTTGAGACATATGTGGTGCCAGAGCACTTGGTTTCCTTGAGAGCGAGAAATGGCTTGGGTGCTTAACTTGTCTTTGGCTGTGGAGTTTTGAGCGCCTTGAGTGAGGAGCTCCATATTAGTTTAGTGTGTGTGCTGAAAATGCTTGATTCCATCACACTGGGCTCAATGTGCATTGGACTGGAAGTGACCAAACAGGGTTTCCTAGATAGCTGCTAGCACAGCTGATGGTTTGTGAAGTTCATGACCGAGGTGGAGTTGTTTTGGTGCTGGAAGAGCTGTGCCGCTGCTTCTGGCAGTTGCGATTCACCACCACACTGCCTTCCCTAGGTGTCATATCCACTTTCAGACATATGTGCTGCCAGGGCACGTGGTTTCCATGGCTGCGGAAAATGGCTTGGGCGCTGAACATGCCTTTGGCTGTGGAGTTTTGAGCGCCTTGAGTGAGGAGCTCCATGTTAGCTAAGTGTGGGTGTTCAACCTGCTTGATACCATCACAATGGTCTCAATGGTCATTGGACCAGAAGTGACCAAATAGGGTTACTTAGATCGCTGCTAGCACTGGTAATGGTATGTGAAGTTCATGAGGCAGGTGGAGTTGTTTTGGCACTGGAAGAACTGTGCTGCTGCTTCGGGCAGTTGCCATTCAACACCACACTGTCTTTCCTAGGTGTCATATCCACTTTGAGACATATGTGCTGCCAGATCATTTGGTTTCCATGGCAGCGGGAAATGGCTTGGGCACTTAACTTGTTTTGGCTGTGGAGTTTTAATCGCCCTGAGTGAGTAGCTCCGTCTTTATATTTTGTGGGTGCTCAACCTGCTTGATTCCATCACACTGGGCTCAATGGGCATTGGACCAGAAGTACCAAACAGGGTTCCCTAGATAGCTGCTAGTACAGCTGATGGTATGTGAAATTCATGACCGAGGTGGAGTTGTTTTAGCACTTGAAGAGCTGTGCTGCTGCTTCGGGCAGTTGCCATTCACCACCACACTGCCTTCCCTAGGTGTCATATCCACTTTGAGACATATGTGCTGCCAGAGCACTTGGTTTCCATGGCAGCAGGATCTGGACTGGGCGCTGAAATTGTTTTGGCTGTGGAGGATTGATGGCCTTGAGTGAGGAGCTCTGTCTTTGTTTTTTGTGGGTGCTTAAACTGTTTGATTCCATCACACTGGGCTCAATGGGCATTGGAACAGACGGAAACAAACAGGGTTTCCTAGATCGCTGCTACCACAGCTGATGGTATGTGAAGTTCATGATTGAGGTGGAGTTGTTTTGGCACTGGAAGAGCTGTGCTGCTGCTTCGGGCAGTTGCCATTCACCACCACCCTGCCTTTCCTAGGTGTCATATCCACTTTCAGACATATGTGCTGCCAGAGCACTTGGTTTCCATGGCAGCGGGAACTGGCTTGGGCGCTGAACTTGTGTTTGGCTGTGGAGTTTTGAGCGCCTTGAGTGAGGAGCTCCATGTGAGTTTAGTGTGTATGCTGAAAATGATTGATTCCATCACACTGGGCTCAATGGGCATTGGACCAGAAGTGGACAAAAATGGTTACTTAGAACGCTGTCAGCACTGGTGATTGTATGTGAAATTCATGACCGAGGTGGAGTTGTTTTGGCACTGGAAGAGCTGTGCTGCTTCTTTGCAGTTTCCATTCACCACCACACTGCCTTCCCTACATGTCATATCCACTTTGAGACTAATGTGCTGCCTGAGCACTTGGTTTTCATGGCAGCGAGAAATGGCTTGGTTGCTTAACTTGTTTTGGCTGTGGAGGTTTGAGCGCCTTGAGTGAGGAGCTCCATGTTAGTTTAGAGTGGGTATTCAGCATGCTTGATTCCATCACACTGGGCTGAATGGGCATTGGACCAGAAGGAACCAAGCATGGTTTCCTAGATAGCAGCTAACACAGCTGATGGTATGTGAAGTTCTTGAGCCAGGTGGAGTTGTTTTGGCACTGGAAGAGCTGTGCTGCTGCTTCGGGCTGTTGCCATTCACCACCACACTGCCTTCCCTAGGTGTCATATCCACTTTCAGACATATGTGCTGCCACAGCACTTGGTTTCCATGGCAGCGGGAAATGGCTTGGGCGCTGAACTTGTGTTTGGCTGTGGAGTTTTGAGCGCCTTGAGTGAAGAGCTACATTTTAGTTTAGTGTGTGTGCTCAACCTGCTTAATTCCATCACACAGGGCTCAGTGGGCATTGGATCAGAAGTGACCCATCTGGGTTTCCTAGAGAGCCGCTAGCACAGCTGATGATCTGTGAAGTTCATGAGGCAGCTGGAGTTGTTTTGGCACTGGAATAGCTGTACTGCTGCTTCGGGCAGTTGCCATTCACCACCACACTGCCTTGCCCTAGGTGTCATATCCACTTTGAGACATAAGTGCTGCAAGAGCACTTGGTTTCCATGGCAGCGGGAAGTGGCTTGGGCGCAGAAGTTGTTTTTGGCTGTGGAGTTCTGAGCGCCTTGAGTCAGGAGCTCCATGATAGTTTAGTGTGTGTGCTCAACCTGCTTGATTCCATCACAATGGGCTCAATGGGCATTGGACTGGAAGTGACCAAATAGAATTTCCTAGATCGCTGCTAGCACAGCTGATGGTATGTGAAGATCATGACCGAGGTGGAGTTGTTTTGACACTGGAAGAGCTGTGCTGCTGCTTCGGCCAGTTGCCATTCACCACCACACTGCCTTCTCTAGGTGTCATATCCACTTTCAGACATATGTGCTGTCAGAACACTTGGTTTCCATGGCAGCGGGAAATGGCTTGGGCGCTGAGCTGGTCTTTGCCAGTGGAGTTTTGAGCGCCTTGAGTGAAGAGCTGCATATTACTTTAGTGTGTTTGCTCACCCTGCTTTATTCCACCACACTGGGCTCAAAGGACATTGGACTGGAAGTGAACAAACAGGGTTGCCTAGATCGCTGCTAGCACAGCTGATGGTATGTGAAGTTCATGACCGAGGTGGAGTTCTTTTGGCACTGGAAGAGCTGTGCTGCTGCTTTGGGCAGTTGCCATTCAGCACCACACTGCCTTCCCTAGGTGTCATATGCACTTTGAGACATATGTGCTGCCAGAGCACTTGGTTTCCATGGCAGCGGGAACTGGCTTATGCGATGAACATGTTTTTGGCTGTGGAGTTTTGAACGCCTTGAGTGAGGAGTTCCAGGTTAGTTTAGTGTGTGTGCTTCACCTGCTTGATTACATCACAGTGGGCTCAGTGGGCATTGGATCAGAAGTGACCAAACAGGGTTTCCTAGAACACTGCTAGCACAGCTGATGGTATGTGAAGTTCATGAGGCAGGTGGAGTTGTTTTGGCACTGGAAGAGCTGTGCTGCTGTTTCAGGCAGTTGAAATTCACCACCACACTGCCTTCCCTAGGTGTCATATCCACTTTGAGACATATGTGCTCCCAGAGCACTAGGTTTCCATGGCAGCGAGAACTGGCTTGGGCGCTCAACTTGTGTTTGGCTGTGGAGTTTTGAGCGGCTTGATGAGGAGCTCCATGTTAGTTGAGTGTGTGTGCTCCACCTGCTTGATTCCATCACACTGGGCTCAATGGGCATTGGACTGGAAGTGACCAAACAGGTTTTCCTAGATCGCTGCTAGCACAGCTGATGGTATGTGAAGATCATGACCGAGGTGGAGTTGTTTTGGCACTGGAAGAGCTGTGCTGCTTCTGGCAGTTGCCACTCACCACCACACTGCCTTCCCTAGGTTTCATATCTACTTTGAGACATATTGCTGCCAGAACACAAGGTTTCCATGGCAGCGGGAAATGGCTTTGGCGCTGAACTTGTCTTTGGCTGTGGAGATTTGAAGACCTTGAATGAGGAGCTCCATGTTAGTTTAGTGTGTGTGCTCAAACTGCTTGATGGCATGACACTGGCTAAATGGGCATTGGACCAGAAGTGAACAAACAGGGTTTCCTAGATAGCTGCTAGCACAGCTGATGGTATGTGAAGTTCATGAGGCAGGTGGAGTTGTTTTGGCACTGGAAGAGCTGTGCTGCTGCTTCGTGCAGATGACATTCACCACCACAATGCCTTCCCTTGATATCATATCCACTTTGAGACATATGTGCTGCCAGAGCACTTGGTTTCCATGGCAGCGGGAACTGGCTTGTTCGCTGAACTTGTCTTTGACTGTGGAGTTTTGAGCGCCTTGAGTGAGGAGCTCCGTCTTTGTATTTTGTGGGTGCTCAACCTGCTTGATTCCATCACACTGGGCTCAAAGGGCATTGGACCAGAAGTGGAAAAACAGGGTTTCCTAGATAGCTGCTAGCACAGCTGATGGTATGTGAAGTTCATGAGGCAGGTGGAGTTGTTTTGGCACTGGAAGAGCTGTGCTGCTGCTTCGGGCAGTTGCCATTCAACACAACACTGCCTTCCCTAGGTGTCATATCCACTTTCAGACATATGTGCTGCCAGAGCACTTGGTTTCCATGAGAGCGGGAAATGGCTTGGGCGCTGAACTTGTTTTGGCTGTGGAGTTTTGAGTGCCTTGAGTGAGGAGCTCCATGTTAGTTTAGTGTGGGTGCTCAACCTGCTTGATTCCATCACACTGGGCTCAATGGGCATTGGATAAGAAGTGACCAAACAGGGTTTCCTAGATAGCTGTTAGCACAGCTGATGGCATGTGAAGTTCCTGAGAAAGGTGGAGTTGTTTTGGCACTGGAAGAGCTGTGCTGCTGCTTCGGGCAGTTGCCATTCACCACCACACTGCCTTCCCTAGGTGTCATATCCACTTTGAGACATATGTGCTGCCAGAGCACTTGGTTTCCATGGCAGCGGGAAATGGCTTGGGCGCTGAACTTGTTTTTGGCTGTGGAGTTTTGAGCGGCTTGAGTGAGGAGCTCCATGTTAGTTTAGTGTGTGTGCTCCACCTGCTTGATTCCATCACACTGGGCTCAATGGGCATTGGACTGGAAGTGACCAAACAGGTTTTCCTAGATCGCTGCTAGCACAGCTGATGGTATGTGAAGTTCATGACCGAGGTGGAGTTGTTTTGGCACTGGAAGAGCTGTGCTGCTTCTTCGGGCAGTTGCCATTCACCACCACACTGCCTTTCCTAGGTGTCATATCCACTTCAGACATATGTGCTGCCAGAGCACTTGGTTTCCATGGCAGCGGGAAATGGTTTGGGCGCTGAACTTGTGTTTGGCTGTGGAGGTTTGAGCGCCTTGAGTGAGGAGCAGTGTCTTTGTATTTTTGGGTGCTCAACCTTCTTGATTTCATCACTCTGGGCTCAATGGGCATTGGACCGGAAGTCAACAAACAGGGTTACTTAGATTGCTGCCACCACTGGTGATGGTATGTAAAGTTCATGAGGCAGGTGGCGTTGTTTTGGCACTGGCAGAGCTGTGCTGCTGCTTCGGGCAGTTGCCTTTCACCACCACACTGCCTTCCCTAGGTGTCATATCCAATTTGAGACATATGTGCTGCCAGAGCACTTGGTTTCCATGGCAGCGGGAAATGGCTTTGTCGCTGAACTTGTCTTTGGCTGTGGAGTTTTGAGCGCCTTGAGTGTGGAGCTCATGTTAGTTTAGTGTGTGTGTTCCACCTGCTTTATTCCATCACACTGGGCTCAATGGGCATTGGAGTGGCGATGAACAAACAGGGTTTCCTAGAACGCTGCTAGCACAGCTGATGGTATGTGAAGTTCATGACTGAGGCATGTGGAGTTGTTTCGTCACTAGAAGAGCTGTGCTGCTGCTTTGTGCAGTTGCCATTCACCACCACACTGCCTTCCCTGGGTGTCATATCCACTTTCAGACATATATGCTGCCAGTTCACTAGGTTTCCATGGCAGCGGAAAATGGCTTGGGCGCTGAACTTGTCCTTGGCTGTGGAGTTTTGAGCGCCTTGAGTGAGGAGCTCCATGTTAGTTTAGTGTGTGTGCTCAACCAGCTTGATTCCATCACACTGGGATTAATTGGCATTGGACTGGAAGTGACCAAACAGGGTTTCCTAGAGAGCTGCTAGCACAGGTGATGGTATGCGAAGTTCATGACCGAGGTGGAGTTGTTTTGGCACTGGAAGAGCTGTGCTGCTGCTTCGTCGGGCAGTTGCCATTCACCACCACACTGCCTTGCCTATGTGCCATATCCACTTTGAGACATATGTGCTGCCAGAGCACTTGGTTTCCATGGCAGAGGGAAGTGGCTTGGGCGCTGAACTTGTGTTTGGCTGTGGAGTTTTGAGCACCTTGAGGGAGGAGCTCCATGTTAGTTTAGTGTGTGCTACACCTGCTTGATTCCAATACCCTGGGCTCAAAGGGCATTGGACCAGAAGTGAACAAATAGGGTTTCCTAGAATGCTGCAGGCACAGCTCATGGTATGTGAAGTTCATGAGGTAGGTGGAGTTGTTTTGACACTGGAAGAGCTGTGCTGCCTATTCGGGCAGTTGCCATTCACCACCATACTGCCTTCCCTAGGTGTCATATCCCCTTTGAGACATATATGCTGCCAGAGCATTTGGTTTCCATGGCAGCGGGAACTGGCTTGGGCGCTGAACTTGTGTTTGGCTGTGGAGTTTTGAGCGCCTTGAGTGAGGAGCTCCATGTTAGTTTAGTGTGTGTGCTCCACCTGCTTGATTTCATCCCACTGGGCTCAAAGGGTATTGGACTGGTAGTGAACAATCAATGTTTCCTATATCGCTGCTAGCACAGCTGATGGTATGTGAAGTTCATGAACGAGGTTGGGTTGTTTTGGCACTGGAAGAGCTGTGCTGCTGCTTCGGGCAGTTGCGATTCACCACCACACTGTCTTCCCTAGGTGTCATAGCCACTGTGAGACATATGTGCTGCCAGAGCACTTGATTTCCATGGCAGCGGGAACTGGCTTGGGCGCTGAACTTGTCTTTGGCTGTGGAGTTTTGAGTGCCTTGAGTGAGGAGCTGCATGATAGTTTAGTGTGTGTGCTCCACTTGCTTCACTCCATCACCCTGGATAAATGGGCATAGGATTTGTAGGGACCAAACAATGTTTCCTAGAGAGCTGCTAGCACAGCTGATGGTATGTGAAGTTCTTCACTGAGGTGGAGTTGTTTTGGCACTGGAAGAGCTGTGCTGCTGCTTCAGGCAGTTGACATTCAGCACCACACTTCCATCCCTAGGTGTCATATCCACTTTGAGACATATGTGCTGCCAGAGCACTTGGTTTCCATGGCAGCGGGAACTTGGTTGGGCGCTGAACTTGTGTTTGGCTGTGGAGGTTTTAGCGCCTTGATTGAGGATCTCCATGTTACTTTAGTGTGTGTGCTCAACCTGCTTTATTCCATCACCCTGAGTAAATGTGCATTGGACTGGAAGAGACCAAACAGGGTTTCCTAGATAGCTGCTAGCACAGCTGATGGTATGTGAAGTTAATGACCTAGGTGGAGTTGTTTTGGCACTGGAAGAGCTGTGCTGCTGCTTCGGGCAGTTGCCATTCACCACCACACTGCCTTCCCTAGGTGTCATAGCCACTGTGAGACATATGTGCTGCCAGAGCACTTGGTTTCCATGGCAGCGTCAACTGGCTTGGTCGCTGAACTTGTCTTTGGCTGTGGAGTTTTGAGCGCCTTGAGTGAGGAGCTCCATGTTAGTTTAGTGTGTGTGCTCCACCTGCTTGTTTCCATCACACTGGGCTCAATGGGCATTGGATCTGACGTGATCAAACAGGGTTTCCTAGATTGCTGCTAGCACAGCTGAAGGTATGTGAAGTTCATGAGGCAGGTGGAGTTGTTTTGGCACTGGAAGAGCTGTGCTGCTGCTTCGGGCAGTTGCCATTCAGCACCACACTTCCTTCCCTAGGTGTCATATCCACTTTGAGACATATGTGCTGCCAGAGCACTTGGTTTCCATGGCAGCGGGAACTGGCTTGGGCGCTGAACTTGTCTTTGGCTCTGGAGTTTTGAGCGCCTTGAGTGAGGAGCTCCGTCTTTGTATTTTGTAGGTGCTCCGCCTGCTTGATTCCATCACACTGGGCTCAATGGGAATTGGATTGGAAGTGACCAAACAGGGTTTCCTAGAACGCTGCAAGCACAGCTGATGGTATGTGAAGTTCTTCACCGAGGTGGAGTTGTTTTGGCACTGGAAGAGCTGAGCTGCTACTTCTTCGGGCAGTTGCCATTCACCACCACACTGCCTTCCCTTGGTGTCATATCCACTTTGAGACATATGTGCTGCCAGAGCACTTGGTTTCCATGGCAGCGGGAAATGGCTTGGGCGCTGAAATTGTGTTTGACTGTGGAGTTTTGAGCGCCTTGAGTGAGGAGCTCCATGTTAGTTTACTGTGTGTGCTCCACCTGCTTGTTTCCATCACACTGGGCTCAATGGGCATTGTACTAGAAGTGACCAAACAGGGTTTCCTAGATATCTGTTAGCACAGCTGATGGTATGTGAAGTTAATGACCGAGGTGGAGTTGTTTTGGCACTGGAAGAGCTGTGCTGCTGCTTCGTGCTGTTTCCATTCACCACCACACTGCCTTCCCTAGGTGTCATAGCCACTTTGACACGTATGTGCTGCCAGAGCACTTGGTTTCCATGGCAGCGGGAACTGGCTTGGGCGCTGAAATTGTTTTTTTGCTGTGGAGTTTTGAGCGACTTGAGTGAGGAGCTCCATGTTAGTTTAGTGTGTGTTCTCCACCTAATTGATTCCATCACACTGGGCTCAATGGGCATTGGACCAGATGTGACAAAGTAGGGCTCCCTATATAGCTACTAGTACAGCTGATGGTATGTGAAGTTCATGAGGCAGGTGGAGTTGTTTTGGCACTGGAAGAGCTGAGCTGCTGCTTCAGGCAGTTGCATTCACCAGCACACTGCCTTCCCTTGGTGTCATATCCACTTTGAGACATATGTGCTGCCAGAGCACTTGGTTTCCATGGCAGCGGGAACTGGGTTTGGCGCTGAACTTGTCTGTGGCTGTGGAGTTTTGAGCGCCTTGAGTGAGGAGCTCCGTCTTTTATTTTGTAGGTGCTCCGCCTGCTTGATTCCATCACACTGGGCTCAATGGGCATTGGATTGGAAGTGACCAAACAGGTTTTCCTAGAACGCTGCAAGCACAGCTGATGGTATGTGAAGTTCTTCACCGAGGTGGAGTTGTTTTGGCACTGGAAGAGTGAGCTGCTACTTCAGGCAATTGCCATTCACCACCACACTGCCTTGACTAGGTGTCATATCCACTTTGAGACATATGTGCTGCCAGAGCACATGGTTTCCATGGAAGCGGGAAATGGCTTGGTCACTGAACTTGTCGTTGGCTGTGGAGTTTTGAGCGCCTAGAGTGAGGAGCTCCATGTTAGTTTATTGTGTGCTCAACCTGCTTGATTCCATCACACTGGGCTCAAAGGGCATTGGACCAGAAGTAAACTAACAGGGTTTAATACATCGCTTCTAACACAGCTGATGGTATGTGAAGTTGATGAGCCAGGTGGAGTTGTTTTGGCACTGGAAGAGCTGAGCTGCTGCTTCGTCGGGCAGTTGCCATTCACCACCACACTGCCTTCCCTTGGTGTCATATCCACTTTGAGACATATGTGCTGCCAGAGCACTTGGTTTCCATGGCAGCGGGAAATGGCTTGGGCGCTGAACTTGTGTTTGACTGTGGAGTTTTGAGCGCCTTGAGTTAGGAGCTGCATGTTAGTTTACTGTGTGTGCTCCACCTGCTTGATTCCATCACACTGGGCTCAATGGGCATTGGACCAGATGTGACCAAGTAGGGCTCCCTATATAGCTACTAGCACAGCTGATGGTATGTGAAGTTCATGAGGCAGGTGGAGTTGTTGTGGCACTGGAAGAGCTGAGCTGCTGCTTCAGGCAGTTGCATTCAGCACCACACTGCCTTCCCTTGGTGTCATATCCACTTTGAGACATATGTGCTGCCAGAGCACTTGGTTTCCATGGCAGCGGGAAATGGCTTGGGCGCTGAACTTGTGTTTGACTGTGGAGTTTTGAGCGCCTTGAGAGAGGAGCTCCATGTTAGTTTAATGTGTGTGCTCAACCTGCTTTATTCCAATACCCTGGGATCAATGGGCATTGGATCAGACGTGATCAAACAGGGTTTCCTAGATAGCTGCTAGCACAGCTGATGGCATGTGAAGTTCATGACCGAGGTGGAGTTGTTTTGGCACTGGAAGAGCTGTGCTGCTGCTTCGGGCAGTTGCCATTCAGCACCACACTTCATTCCGTAGGTGTCATATCCACTTTGAGACATATGTGCTGCCAGAGCACTTGGTTTCCATGGCAGCGTCAAATGGCTTGGGCGCTGAACTTGTCTTTGGCTGTGGAGTTTTGAGCGCCTTGAGTGAGGAGCTCCATGTTAGTTTAGTGTGTGTGCTTAACCTGCTTGATTCCATTACACTGGGCTCAATGGGCATTGGATCAGACGTGATCAAACACGGCTCCCTATATAGCTACTAGCACAGCTGATGGTATGTGAAGTTCATGACCGAGGTGGAGTTTTTTTGGCACTGGAAGAGCTGTGCTGCTGCTTCTGGCAGTTGCCATTCACCACCACACAGCCTTCCCTAGGTGTCATAGCCACTTTCAGACATATGTGCTGTAGAGCACTTGGTTTCCATGGCAGCGGGAAATGGCTTTGGCGCTGAACTTGTCTTTGGCTGTGGAGTTTTGAGCGCCTTGAGTGAGGAGCTCCATGTTAGTTTAGTGTGTGTGCTCAACCTGCTTGATTCCATCACACTGGGCTCAATGGTCATTGGAACAGAAGTGACCAAACGGTTTGCTATATCGCTGCTAGCACAGCTGAAGGTAAGTGAAGTTCATGAGGCAAGTGGAGTTGTTTTGGCACTGGAAGAGCTGTGCTGCTGCTTCGGGCAGTTGCCATTCACCACCAGACTGCCTTTCCTAAGTGTCATATCCACTTTGATACATATTGCTGCCAGGGCACTTGGTTTCCATGGCAGCGGGAACTGGCTTGGGCGCTGAACTTGTCTTTGGCTGTGAAGTTTTGAGCGCCTTGAGTCAGGAGCTGCATGATAGTTTAGTGTGTGTGCTCCACTTGCTTCACTCCATCTCCCTGGATAAATGGGCATAGGATTTGTAGGGACCAAACAGGGTTTAATAAATCACTGCTAGCACAGCTGATGGTATGTGAATTTCATGACCGAGGTGGAGTTGTTTTGGCACTGGAAGAGCTGTGCTGCTGCTTCGGGCAGTTGCCATTCAGCACCACACTGCCTTCCCTAGGTGTCATATCCACTTTGAGACATATGTGCTGCCAGAGCACTTGGTTTCCATGGCAGCGGGAACTGGGTTTGGCGCTGAACTTGTGTTTGGCTGTGGAGTTTTGAGCGCCTTGATTGAGGAGCTCCATGTTAGTTTAGTGTGTGTGCTCCACCTGCTTGATTCCATCACACTGGGCTCAATGGGCATTGGACCAGAAGTGATCAAACAGGGTTTCCTAGATCACTGCTAGCACAGCTGATGGTATGTGAAGTTCATGAGGCAGGTGGAGTTGTTTTGACACTGGAATAGCTGTGCTGCTGCTTCGTGCTGTTTCCATTCACCACCACACTGCCTTCCCTAGGTGTCATAGCCACTTTCAGACATATGTGCTGCCAGAGCACTTGGTTTCCATGGCAGCGGGAAATGGCTTGGGCGCTGAACTTGTCTTTGGCTGTACAATTTGGAGCACCTTGTGTGAGGAGCACCATTTTGTTTTTTGTTGGTGCTGGTGCTCAACCGGATTGATTCCATCACAATGGTCTCAATGGGCATTGGACCAGAAGTGAACAAATAGGGTTTCTTAGATAGCTGCGAACACAGCTGTTCGTATGTGAAGTTCATGAGGCAGGTGGAGTTGTTTTGACACTGGAAGAGCTGTGCTGCTGCTTCGGGCAGTTGCCATTCAGCACCAAACTGCCTTCCCTAGGTGTCATATCCAGTTTCATACATATGTGCTGCCAGAGCACTTGGTTTCCAGGCAGCGGGAAATGGCTTGGGTGCTGAACTTGTCTTTGGCTGTGGAGTTTTGAGCGCCTTGAGTGAGGAGCCCCATGTTAATTTATTGTGTGTGCTCAACCGGATTGATTCCATTACACTGGGCTCAATGGGCATTGGATCAGAAGTGAACAAACAGGGTTTCCTAGATAGCTGTTAGCACAGCTGATGGTATGTGAAGTTCTTCACCGTGGTGGAGTTGTTTTGACACTGGAAGAGCTGTGCTGCTGCTTCCGGCTGTTGCCATTCATCACCACACTGCCTTCCCTTGGTGTCATATCCACTTTCAGACATATGTGCTGCTAGAGCACTTGGTTTCCATGTCAGCAGGAACTGGCTTGGGCGCTCAACATGTTTTTGGTTGTGGAGTTTTGAGTGCTTTGAGTGAGGAGCTCCATGTTAGTTTAGTGTGTGTGTTCCAACTGCTTTATTCCATCACCTTGGGTAAATGGGCATTGGAGTGCAAGTGAACAAACACGGTTTCCTAGATAGCTGTTAGGACAGTTGATGGCATGTGAATTTCATGATCCAGGTGGAATTGTTTTGGCCTTGGAAGAGCTGTGCTGCTGCTTCGGGCTGTTGCAATTCACCACCACACTGCCTTCCCTAGGTGTCATAGCCACTTTCAGACATATGTGCTGCCAGAGCACTTGGTTTCCATGGAAGCGGGAACTGGCTTGGGCGCTGAACTTGTCTTTGGCTGTGGAGTTTTAAGCGCCTTGAGTGAGGAGCTCCATGTTAGTTTAGTGTATGTGCTCAACCTGCTTGATTCCATCACACTGGGCTCAATGTTCATTGGAACAGAAGTGAACAAACAGGGTTTCCTAGATAGCTGCTAGCACAGCTGAAGGTATGTGAAGTTCATGAGGCAGGTGGAGTTCTTTTGGCACTGGAAGAGCTGTGCTGCTGCTTCGGGCAGTCGCGATTCACCACCACACTGCCTTCCCTAGGTGTCATAGCAACTTTGAGACATATGTGCTGCCAGAGCACTTGGTTTCCATGGCAGCGGGAACTGGGTTGGGCGCTGAACTTGTGTTTGGCTGTGGAGTTTTTAGCACCTTGATTGAGGAGCTCCATGTTACTTTAGTGTGTGTGCTCAACCTGCTTTATTCCATCACCCTGAGTAAATGTGCATTGGACTGGAAGAGACCAAACAGTGTTTCCTACATAGCTGCTAGCACAGCTGATGGTATGTGAAGTTCATGAGGCAGGTGGAGTGTTTTGACACTGAAAGAGCTGAGCTGCTGCTTCCGGCAGTTGCCATTCACCACCACACTGCCTTCCCTAGGTGTCATATCCACTTTGAGACATATGTGCTGCCAGAGCACTTGGTTTCCATGGCAGCGGGAACTGGCTTGGGCTCTGAACTTGTGTTTAGTTGTGGAGTTTTGAGCGTCTTGAGTGAGGAGCTACATGTTAATTTAGTTTGTCTGCTCCACATGCTTTATTCCATCACCCTGGGTAAATGGGCATTGGATTGGAATTGACCAAACAGGGTTTTTTATATAGCTGCTAGCTCAGCTGATGGTATGTGAAGTTCATGAGGCAGGTGGAGTTGTTTTGGCACTGGAAGAGCTGTGCTGCTGCTTCGGGCAGTTGCCATTCACCACCACACTGCCTTCCCTAGGTGTCATAGATAATTTTAAACATAATTGCCGCCAGAGCACTTGGTTTCCATGGCAGCGGGAACTGGGTTGGTGGCTGAACTTGTCTTTGGCTGTGGAGTTTTGAGCGCCTTGAGTGACGAGCTCCATTTTAGTTTAGTGTGTGTGCTCAACCTGCTTGATTCCATTACACTGGGCTCAATGGGCATTGGATCAGACGTGATCAAACAGGGTTTCCCAGATAGCTGGTAGCACAGCTGATCTTATGTATAGTTCATGACCGAGGTGGAGTTGTTTTGACACTGGAAGAGCTGTGCTGCTGCTTCGGGCAGTTTCCATTCACCACCACACTGCCTTCCCTAGGTGTCATATCCACTTTGATACATATTGCTGCCAGATCACTTGGTTTCCATGGCAGCGTTAACTGGCTTGGGCGCTGAACTTGTCTTTGGCCGTGGAGTTTTGAGCGCCTTGAGTGAGGAGCTGCATGTTAGTTTATTGTGTGTTCTCCACCTGCTTGATTCCATCACACTGGGCTCAATGGGAATTGGATTGGAAGTGACCAAACAGGGTTTCCTAGAACGCTGCAAGCAAAGCTGATGGTATGTGAAGTTCATGAACAAGGTTGGGTTGTTTTGGCACTGGAAGAGCTGAGCTGCTGCTTCAGGCAATTGCCATTCACCACCACACAGCCTTCCCTAGGTGTCATAGCCATTTTGAGACATATGTGCTGCCAGAGCACTTGGTTTCCATGGCAGCGAGAAATGGCTTGGGCGCTGAACTTGTCTTTGGCTGTGGAGTTTTGAGCACCTTGAGTGAGGAGCTCCGTCTTTGTATTTTGTAGGTGCTCCGCCTGCTTGATTCCATCACACTGGGCTCTATGGGAATTGGATTGGAAGTGACCAAACAGGGTTTCCTATATCGCTGGAAGCACTGCTGATGGTATGTGAAGTTCTTCACCGAGGTGGAGTTGTTTTGGCACTGGAAGAGCTGAGCTGCTGCTTCAGGCAATAGCCATTCACCACCACACTGCCTTGACTAGGTGCCATATCCACTTTGAGACATATGTGCTGCCAGAGCACATGGTTTCCATGGCAGCGGGAAATGGCTTGGGCACTGAACTTGTCGTTGGCTGTGGAGTTTTGAGCGCCTTGAGTGAGGAGCTCCATGTGAGTTTATTGTGTGTGCTCAAGCTGCTTGATTCCATCACACTGGGCTCAATGGGCATTGGACCAGAAGTAAACAAACAGGGTTTAATACATCGCTGCTAACACAGCTGATGGTATGTGAAGTTCATGAGGCAGGTGGAGTTGTTTTGACACTGGAAGAGCTGATCAGCTGCTTCAGGCAGTTGCCATTCACCACCACACTGCCTTCCCTTGGTGTCATATCCACTTTGAGACATATGTGCTGCCAGAGCACTTGGTTTCCATGGCAGCGGGAACTGGCTTGGGCGCTGAACTTGTGTTTGATTGTGGATTTTTGAGCGCCTTGAGTGAGGAGCTCCATGTTAGTTTAGTGTGTGTGCTCCATCTGCTTGGTTCCAATACCCTGGGATCAAAGGGCATTGGATCAGACGTGATCAAACAGGGTTTCCTAGATAGCTGCTAGCACAGCTGATGGTATGTGAAGTTCATGAGGCAGGTGGAGTTTTTTGACACTGGAAGAGCTGTGCTGCTGCTTCGGGCAGTTGCCATTCAGCACCACACTTCCTTCCGTAGATGTCATATCCACATTGAGACATATGTGCTGCCAGAGCACTTGGTTTCCATGGCAGCAAGAAATGGCTTGGGCGCTGAACTTGTGTTTGGCTGTGGAGTTTTGAGCGCCTTGAGTGAGGAGCTCCATATTAGTTTAGTGTGTGTGCTCCACCTGCTTGATTCCATCACGCTGGGTTCAATGGGCATTGGATCAGACGTGATCAAACAGGGTTTCCTAGATAGCTGCTAAAACAGCTGATTTTATGTGAAGTTCATGAGGCAGGTGGAGTTGTTTTGGCACTGGAAGAGCTGTGCTACTGCTTCGGGCAGTTGCCATTCACCACCACACAGCTTTCCCTAGGTGTCATAGCCAATTTCAGACATATGTGCTGTAGAGCACTTGGTTTCCATGGCAGCGGGAACTGGCTTGGGCGCTGAACTTGTCTTTGGCTGTGGAGTTTTGAGCGCCTTGAGTGAGGAGCTCCATCTTTGTATTTTGTAGGTATTCCGCCTGCTTGATTCCATCACACTGGGCTCAATGGGAATTGGATTGGAAGTGACCAAACAGGGTTTCCTAGAACGCTGCAAGCACAGCTGATGGTATGTGAAGTTCTTCACCGAGGTGGAGTTGTTTTGACACTGGAAGAGCTGAGCTGCTGCTTCAGGCATTTGCCATTCACCACCACACTGCCTTGACTAGGTGCCATATCCACTTTGAGACATATGTGCTGCCAGAGCACATGGTTTCCATGGCAGCGGGAAATGGCTTGGGCACTGAACTTGTCTTTGGCTGTGGAGTTTTGAGCGCCTTGAGTGAGGAGCTCCATGTTAGTTTAGCGTGTGTGCTCCACCTGCTTGATTCCATTACACTGGGCTCAATGGTCATTGGAACAGAAGCGAACAAACAGGGTTTAATACATCGCTGCTAACACAGCTGATGGTATGTGAAGTTCATGAGGCAGGTGGAGTTGTTTTGGCACTGGAAGAGCTGTGCTGCTGCTTCGGGCAGTTGCCATTCAGCACCACACTTCCTTCCGTAGGTGTCATATCCACTTTGAGACATATGTGCTGCCAGAGCACTTGGTTTCCATGGCAGCAAGAAATGGCTTGGGCGCTGAACTTGTGTTTGGCTGTGGAGTTTTGAGCGCCTTGAGTGAGGAGCTCCATGTTAGTTTAGTGTGTGTGCTTAACCTGCTTGATTCCATTTCACTGGGCTCAATGGGCATTGGATCAGACGTGATCAAACAGGGCTCCCTATATAGCTACTAGCACAGCTGATGCTATGTGAAGTTCATGACCGAGGTGGAGTTGTTTTGGCACTGGAAGAGCTGTGCTGCTGCTTCGGGCAGTTGCCATTCATCACCACACTGTCTTCCCTAGGTGTCATAGCCACTTTCAGACATATGTGCTGTAGAGCACTTGGTTTCCATGGCAGCGGGAACTGGCTTGGGCGCTGAACTTGTCTTTGGCTGTGGAGTTTTGAGCGCCTTGAGTGAGGAGCTCCATGTTAGTTTAGGGTGTGTGCTCAACCTGCTTGATTCCATCACACTGGGCTCAATGGGCATTGGAACAAAAGAGACCAAACAGGGTTTCCTATATCGCTGCTTCTACAGCTGAAGGTATGTGAAGTTCATGAGGCAAGTGGAGTTGTTTTGACACTGGAAGAGCTGTGCTGCTTCTTCGGGCAGTTGCCATTCACCACCACACAGCCTTCCCTAGGTGTCATATCCACTTTGAGACATATTGCTGCCAGAGCACTTGGTTTCCATGGCAGCGGAACTGGCTTGGGCGCTGAACTTGTCTTAGGCTGTGGAGTTTTGAGCGCCATGAGTCAGGAGCTGCATGATAGTTTAGTGTGTGTGCTCCACTTGCTTCACTCCATCACCCTGGATAAATGGGCATAGGATTTGTAGGGACCAAACAGGGTTTCCTAGATAGCTGCAAGCACAGCTGATGGTATGAGAAGTTCATGACCGAGATGGAGTTGTTTTGGCACTGGAAGAGCTGTGCTGCTGCTTCGGGCAGTTGCCATTCACCACCACACTGTCTTCCCTAGGTGTCATAGCCACTTTGAGACATATGTGCTGCCAGAGCACTTGGTTTCCATGGCAGCGGGAACTGGCTTGGGCGCTGAACTTGTCTTTGGCTGTGGAGTTTTGAGCGCCTTGAGTGAGGAGCTGCATGTTAGTTTAGTGTGTGTGCTCAACCTGCTTGATTCCATTACATTGGCCTCAATGGGCATTGGATCAGACGTGATCAAACAGGGTTTCCTAGATAGCTGCTAGCACAGCTGATGGTATGTGAAGTTCATGAGGCAGGTGGAGTTGTTTTGGCACTGGAAGAGCTGTGCTGCTGATTCGGGCTGTTGCCATGCATCACCACACTGCCTTCACTTGGTGTCATAGCCACTTTCAGACATATGTGCTGCCACAGCACTTGGTTTCCGTGGCAGCAGGAACTGGCTTGGGCGCTGAACTTGTGTTTGGCTGTGGAGTTTTGAGCACCTTGAGTGAGGAGCTCCATGTTAGTTTAGTGTGTGTGTTCCACCTGCTTTATTCCATCACTCTGGGTAAATGGGCATTGGAGTGCAAGTGAACAAACATGGTTTCCTAGATAGCTGTTAGGACAGTTGATGATATGTGAAGATCATGAGGCAAGTGGAATTGTTTTGACCTTGGAAGAGCTGTGCTGCTGCTTCAGGCTGTTGCAATTCACCACCACTCTGCCTTCCCTAGGTGTCATAGCCACTTTGAGACATATGTGCTGCCAGAGCACTTGGTTTCCATGGAAGCGGGAACTGGGTTCGGCACTGAACTTTTGTTTGGCTGTGGAGCTTTGAGCGCCTTGAGTGAGGAGCTCCATGTTAGTTTATTGTGTGTTCTCAACCGGATTGATTCCATTACACTGGGCTCAATGGGCTTTGGATCAGACGTGATCAAACAGGGTTTCCTAAATAGCTGCTAGCACAGCTGATGGTATGTGCAGTTCATGACCGAGGTGGAGTTGTTTTGACACTGGAAGAGCTGTGCTGCTGCTTCGGGCAGTTGCCATTCACCACCACACTGCCTTCCCTAGGTGTCATAGCCACTTTGAGACATATGTGCTGCCAGAGCACTTGGTTTCCATGGTAGCGGGAACTGGGTTGGGCGCTGAACTTGTCTTTGGCTATGGAGCTTTGATTGCCTTGAGTGAGGAGCTGCATGTTAGTTTAGTGTGTGTGCTCCACCTGCTTGATTCCATTACACTGGGCTCAATGGTCATTGGACTGTAAGTGACCAAACAGGGTTTCCTAGATACATGCTAGCACAGCTGATGGTATGTTAAGTTCATGAGCCAGGTGGAGTTGTTTTGACAAAGGAAGAGCTGTGCTGCTGCTTCGTGCTATTGCCATTCACCACCACACTGCCTTCCCTAGGTGTCATATCCACTTTCAGACATATGTGCTGCCAGAGCACTTGGTTTCTATGGCAGCGGGAAATGGCTTGGGGGCTGAACTTGTGTTTGGCTGTGAAGTTTTGAGCGCCCTGAGTGAGGAGCTCCATCTTTATAGTTTAGTGTGTTTGCTCCAACTGCTTAATTCCATCACACTCGTTAAATCGGCACTGGACCTCAAGTGAACAAACAGGATTTCCTACATAGCTGCTAGCATAGCTGATGGCATGTGAAGTTCATGACCGAGGTGGAGTTGTTTTGGCACTGGAAGAACTGTGCTCCTGCTTCCGGCAGTTGCCATTCACCACCACACTGCCTTCCCTAGGTGTCATAGCCACTTTGAGACATATGTGCTGCCAGAACTCTTGGTTTCCATGGCAGCGGGAACTGGCTTGTGCGCTGAACTTGTCTTTGGCTGTGGAGTTTTGAGCGCCTTGAGTGAGGAGCTCGGTCTTGGTTTTTTGTGGGTGCTCAATATACTTGATTCCATCACACTGGGCTCAATGTTCATTGTACCAGAAGTGAACAAACAGGGTTACTTAGCTCGCTGCCAGCACTGGTGATGGTATGTGAAGTTCATGAGGCAGGTGGAGTTGTTTTGGCACTAGAAGAGCTGTGCTGCTGCTTCAGGCAATTGCCATTCACCACCACACTGCCTTGCCTATGTGCCTTATCCACTTTGAGACATATGTGCTGCCAGAGCACTTGGTTTCCATGGCAGCGGGAACTGGCTTGGGCGCTGAACTTGTGTTTGGCTGTGGAGTTTTGAGCGCCTTGAGTGAGGAGCTCAATGTTAGTTTAGTGTGTGCTCCACCTGCTTGATTCCATCACACTGGGCTCAATGGGCATTGGACCAGAAGTGAACAAATAGGTTTTCCTAGAATGATGCAGGCACAGCTGATGGTATGTGAAGTTCATGACCGAGGTGGAGTTGTTTTGGCACTGGAAGAGCTGTGCTGCTGCTTCGGGCAGTTGCCATTCACCACCACACTGACTTCCCTAGGTGTCATATCCACTTTGAGACATATCTGCTGCCAGAGCACTTGGTTTCCATGGCAGCGGGAACTGGCTTGGGCGCTGAACTTGTCTTTGGCTGTGGAGTTTTGAGCGTCTTGAGTGAGGAGCTCCGTCTTTGTATATTGTAGGTGCTCCGCCTGCTTGATTCCATCACACTGGGCTCAATGGGAATTGGATTGGAAGTGACCAAAGAGGGTTTCCTAGAACGCTGCAAGCACAGCTGATGGTATGTTAAGTTCATGAGCCAGGTGGAGTTGTTTTGACAAAGGAAGAGCTGTGCTGCTGCTTCGTGCTATTGCCATTCACCACCACACTGCCTTGACTAGGTGCCATATCCACTTTGAGACATATGTGCTGCCAGAGCACATGGTTTCCATGACAGCGGGAAATGGCTTGGGCACTGAACTTGTCGTTGGCTGTGGAGTTTTGAGCGCCTTGAGTGAGGAGCTCCATGTGAGTTTAGTGTGTGCTCAACCTGCTTGATTCCATCACACTGGGCTCAATGGGCATTGGACAAGAGGTAAACAAACAGGGTTTAATACATCGCTGCTAACACAGCTGATGGTATGTGAAGTTCATGAGCCAGTTGGAGTTTTTTTGGCACTGGAAGAGCTGAGCTGCTGCTTCGGGCAGTTGCCATTCAGCACCACACTGCCTTCCCTAGGTGTCATATCCACTTTGAGACATATGTGCTGCCAGAGCACTTGGTTTCCATGGCAGCGGGAACTGGCTTGGGCGCTGAACTTGTCTTTGGCTGTGGAGTTTTGAGCGCCTTGAGTGAGGAGCTCCATGTTAGTTTAATGTGTGTGCTTAACCTGCTTGATTCCATTACACTGGGCTCAATGGGCATTGGATCAGACGTGATCAAACAGGGTTTCCTAGATAGCTGCTAGCACAGCTGATGGTATGTGAAGTTCATGAGGCAGGTGGAGTTGTTTTGGCACTGGAAGAGCTGTGCTGCTGCTTCGAGCAGTTGCCATTCAGCACCACACTGTCTTCCCTAGGTATCATAGCCACTTTCAGACATATGTGCTGCCAGAGCACTTGGTTTCCATGGAAGCGTTAACTGGCTTGGGCGCTGAATGTGTCTTTGGCTGTGCAGTTTTGAGCGCCTTGAGTGAGGAGCTCCATGTTAGTTTAGCGTGTGTGCTCCACCTGCTTGATTCCATTACACTGGGCTCAATGGTCATTGGAACAGAAGCGAACAAACAGGGTTTCCTATATCGCTGCTAGCACAGCTGAAGGTATGTGAAGTTCATGAGGCAGGTGGAGTTGTTTTGGCACTGGAAGAGCTGTGCTGCTGCTTCGGGCAGTTGCCATTCACCACCACACTGCCTTCCCTAGGTGTCATAGCCATTTTGAGACATATGTGCTGCCAGAGCACTTGGTTTCCATGGCAGCGGAAACTGGGTTGTGTGCTGAACTTGTGTTTGGCTGTGGAGTTTTTAGCGCCTTAATTGAGGAGCTCCATGTTACTTTAGTGTGTGTGCTCAACCTGCTTTATTCCATCACCCTGAGTAAATGTGCATGGGACTGAAAGAGACCAAACAGGGTTTCCTAGATAGCTGCTAGCACAGCTGATGGTATGTGAAGCTAATGACCGAGGTGGAGTTTTTTTGGCACTGGAAGAGCTGTGCTGCTGCTTCGGGCAGTTGCCATTCAGCACCACACTGCCTTCCCTAGGTGTCATATCCACTGTGAGACATATGTGCTGCCAGAGCACTTGGTTTCCATGGCAGCGGGAACTGGCTTGGGCGCTGAACTTGTGTTGACTGTGGAGTTTTGAGCGTCTTGAGTGAGGAGCTCCATGTTAGTTTAGTGTGTGTGCTCCACAGGCTTGATTCCATTACACTGGGCTCAATGGGCATTGGATCAGACGTGATCAAACAGGGTTTTTTAGATAGCTGCTAGCACAGCTGATGGTATGTGAAGTTCATGAGGCAGGTGGAGTTGTTTTGGCACTGGAAGAGCTGTGCTGCTGCTTCAGGCATTTGCCATTCACCACCACACTGCCTTCCCTAGGTCTCATATCCACTTTGAGACATATGTGCTGCCAGAGCACTTGGTTTCCATCGCAGCGGGAACTGGCTTGGGAGCTGAACTTGTGTTTGGCTGTGGAGTTTTGAGTGCATTGAGTGAGGAGCTCCATGTTAGTTTAGTGTGTGTGCTCCACATGCTTGATTCCATCACCCTTGGTAAGTGGGCATTGGATTGGAATTGACCAAACAGGGTTTTTTAGATAGCTGCTAGCACAGCTGATGGTATGTGAAGTTCATGAGGCTGGTCAAGTTGTTTTGGCACTGGAAGAGCTGTGCTGCTGCTTCGGGCAGTTGCGATTCACCACCACACTGCCTTCCCTAGGTGTCATATCCACTTTGAGACATATGTGCTGCCAGAGCACTTGGTTTCCATGGCAGCGGGAACTGGCTTGGGCGCTGAACTTGTCTTTGGCTGTGGAGTTTTGAGCGCCTTGAGTGAGGAGCTCCGTCTTTGTATTTTGTAGGTGCTCCGCCTGCTTGATTCCATCACACTGGGCTCAACGGGAATTGAAGTGGAAGTCACTAAACAGGGTTTGCTAGATCGCTGCAAGCACAGCTGATGGTATGTGAAGTTCTTCACCGAGGTGGAGTTGTTTTGGCACTGGAAGAGCTGAGCTGCTGCTTCAGGCAATTGCCATTCACCACCACACTGCCTTGACTATGTGTCATATCCACTTTGAGACATATGTGCTGCCAGAGCACATGGTTTCCATGGCAGCGAGAAATGGCTTGGGCACTGAACTTGTCGTTGGCTGTGGAGTTTTGAGCGCCTTGAGTGAGGAGCTCCATGTGAGTTTAGTGTGTGCTCAACCTGCTTGATTCCATTACACTGGGCTCAATGGGCATTGGATCAGACGTGATCAAACAGGGTTGCCCAGATAGCTGGTAGCACAGCTGATCTTATGTATAGTTCATGACCGAGGTGGAATTATTTTGGCACTGGAAGAGCTGTGCTGCTGCTTCGGGCAGTTGCCATTCACCACCACACTGCCTTCCCTAGGTGTCATATCCACTTTGAGACATATGTGCTGCCAGATCACTTGGTTTCCATGGCAGTGGGAAATGGCTTGGGCGCTGAACTTGTCTTTGGCTGTGGAGTTTTGAGCGCCTTGAGTGAGGAGCTCCATGTTAGTTTATTGTGTGTTCTACACCTGCTTGATTCCATCACTTTGGTAAATGGGCATTGGACTGGAAGTGACCAAACAGGGTTTCCTAAATCATTGCTAGCACAGCTGATGGTGTGTGAAGTTCATGACCGAGGTGGAGTTGTTTTGGCACTGGAAGAGCTGTGCTGCTGCTTCGGGCCGTTTCCATTCACCACCACACTGCCTTCCCTAGGTGTCATAGCCACTTTGAGACATATCTGCTGCCAGAGCACTTGGTTTCCATGGCTGCGGGAACTGGCTTGGGCGCTGAACTTGTCTTTGGCTGTGGAGCTTTGAGTGCCTTGAGTGAGGAGCTGCATGTTAGTTTACTGTGTGTGCTCACCTGCTTGATTCCATTACACTGGGCTCAATTAGCATTGGACTGTTAGTGACCAAACATGGTTTCCTAGATACCAGCTAGCACAGCTGATGGTATGTGAAGTTCACGAGCCAAGGTTGAGTTGTTTTGACACTGGAAGAGCTGTGCTGCTGCTTCGTGCTATTGCCATTCAGCACCACACTGCCTTCCCTAGGTGTCATAGCCACTTTGAGACATATGTGCTGCCAGAGCACTTGGTTTCCATGGCAGCGGGAACTGGCTTGGGCGCTGAACTTGTCTTTGGCTGTGGAGTTTTGAGCGCCTTGAGTGAGGAGCTCCGTCTTTGTATTTTGTAGGTGCTCCGCCTGCTTGATTCCATCACACTGGGCTCAACGGGAATTGGAGTGGAAGTCACTAAACAGGGTTTGCTAGATCGCTGCAAGCACAGCTGATGGTATGTGAAGTTCTTCACCGAGGTGGAGTTGTTTTGGCACTGGAAGAGCTGAGCTGCTGCTTCAGGCAATTGCCATTCACCACCACACTGCCTTGACTATGTGTCATATCCACTTTGAGACATATGTGCTGCCAGAGCACATGGTTTCCATGGCAGCGAGAAATGGCTTGGGCACTGAACTTGTCGTTGGCTGTGGAGTTTTGAGCGCCTTGAGTGAGGAGCTCCATGTGAGTTTAGTGTGTGCTCAACCTGCTTGATTCCATTACACTGGGCTCAATGGGCATTGGATCAGACGTGATCAGACAGGGTTGCCCAGATAGCTGGTAGCACAGCTGATCTTATGTATAGTTCATGACCGAGGTAGAGTTGTTTTGGCACTGGAAGAGCTGTGCTGCTGCTTCGGGCAGTTGCCATTCACCACCACACTGCCTTCCCTAGGTGTCATATCCACTTTGAGACATATGTGCTGCCAGATCACTTGGTTTCCATGGCAGTGGGAAATGGCTTGGGCGCTGAACTTGTCTTTGGCTGTGGAGTTTTGAGCGCCTTGAGTGAGGAGCTCCATGTTAGTTTATTGTGTGTTCTACACCTGCTTGATTCCATCACTTTGGTAAATGGGCATTGGACTGGAAGTGACCAAACAGGGTTTCCTAAATCATTGCTAGCACAGCTGATGGTGTGTGAAGTTCATGACCGAGGTGGAGTTGTTTTGGCACTGGAAGAGCTGTGCTGCTGCTTCGGGCTGTTTCCATTCACCACCACACTGCCTTCCCTAGGTGTCATAGCCACTTTGAGACATATCTGCTGCCAGAGCACTTGGTTTCCATGGCTGCGGGAACTGGCTTGGGCGCTGAACTTGTCTTTGGCTGTGGAGTTTTGAGAGCCTTGAGTGAGGAGCTCCATGTTAGTTTAGTGTGTGTGCTCAACCTGCTTGATTCCATCACACTGGGCTCAATGGGCATTGGACCAGACGTGATCAAACAGGGTGTCCTAGAACGCTGCAAGCACAGCTGATGGTATGTGAAGTTCTTCACCGAGGTGGAGTTGTTTTGGCACTGGAAGAGCTGAGCTGCTGTTTCGGACAGTTGCCATTCAGCACCACACTGCCTTCTCTAGGTGTCATATCCACTTTGAGACATATGTGCTGCCAGAGCACTTGGTTTCCATGGCAGCGGAAATGGCTTGGGCGCTGAACTTGTGTTTGATTGTGGATTTTTGAGCGCCTTGAGTGACGAGCTCCACGTTAGTTTAGTGTGTGTGCTCCACCTGCATGATTCCATCACACTGGGCTCAATGGGCATTGGATTGGAAGTGACCAAACAGGGTTTCCTAGATGGCTGCTAGCACAGCTGATGGTATGTGAAGTTCATGACCGAGGTGGAGTTGTTTTGGTCCCGGAGAGCTGTGCTGCTGCTTCGGGCAGTTGCCATTCACCACCACACTGCCTTCCCTAAGTGTCATATCCACTTTCAGACATATGTGCTGCCAGAGCACTTGGTTTCCATGGCAGTAGGAACTGGCTTGGGCGCTGAACTTGTCTTTGGCTGTGGAGTTTTGAGCGCCTTGAGTGAGGAGCTCCGTCTTTATAATTTAGTGTGTGTGCTCCAACAGCTTTATTCCATCACCCTGGATAAATCGGCACTGGACTGTAAGTGAACAAACAGGATCCTAGATAGCTGCTAGCATAGCTGATGGTATGTTAAGTTCATGAGGCAGGTGGAGTTGTTTTGACACTGGAAGAGCTGTGCTGCTGCTTTGGGCAGTTGCCATTCAGCACCACACTGCCTTCCCTACGTGTCATATCCACTGTGAGACATATGTGCTGCCAGAGCACTTGGTTTCCATGGCAGCGGGAACTGGCTTGGGCGCTGAACTTGTGTTGACTGTGGAGTTTTGAGCGTCTTGAGTGAGGAGCTCCATGTTAGTTTAGTGTGTGCACTCAACGTGCTTGATTCCATCACACTGGGCTCAATGGTCATTGGACCAGATGTGACCAAGTAGGGCTCCCTATATAGCTACTAGCACAGCTGATGGTATGTGAAGTTCATGACCGAGGTGGAGTTGTTTTGGCACTGGAAAAGCTGTGCTCCTGCTTTGGGCAGTTGCCATTCAGCACCACACTGCCTTCCCTAGGTGTCATATCCACTTTGAGACATATGTGCTGCCAGATCACTTGGATTCCATGGCAGAGGGAACTGGCTTATGCGCTTTGCATGTTTTTGGCTGTGGAGTTTTGAGCGCCTTGAGTGAGGAGCTCCATGTTAGTTTAGTGTGTGTGCTCCACCTGCTTGATTCCATTACACTGGGCTCAATGGGCATTTTAACAGACGTGATCAAACAGGGTTTCCTAGATAGCTGTTAAAACAGCTGATTCTATGTGAAGTTCATGAGGCTGGTGGAGTTGTTTTGGCACTGGAAGAGCTGTGCTGCTGCTTCGGGCAGTTGCGATTCACCACCACACTGCCTTCCCTAGGTGTCATATCCACTTTCAGACATATGTGCTGCCAGAGCACTTGGTTTCCATGGCTGCGGGAAATGGCTTGGGCGCTGAACTTGTGTTTGATTGTGGAGTTTTGAGGGCCTTGAGTGAGGAGCTCCATGTTAGTTTAGTGTGTGTGCTCCATCTGCTTGGTTCCAATACCCTGGGATCAAAAGGCATTGGATCAGACGTGATCAAACAGGGTTTCCTAGATAGCTGCTACCACAGCTGATGGTATGTGAAGTTCATGAGGCAGGTGGAGTTGTTTTGATACTGGAAGAGCTGTGCTGCTGCTTCGGGCAGTTGCCATTCACCACCACACAGCCTTCCCTAGGTGTCATAGCCACTTTCAGACATATGTGCTGCCAGAGCACTTGGTTTCCATGGAAGCGTTAACTGGCTTGGGCGCTGAACGTGTCTTTGGCTGTGGAGTTTTGAGCGCCTTGAGTGAGGAGCTCCATGTTAGTTTAGTGTGTGTGCTCAACCTTGATTGAGTTAGCTCTCACATCAATATTTGCGTCTAGAGCCTTTGCATTGAGGGCTATCTGAAAACGGCTGTGGCGCTGAAATTGCCTGAGAATGTGGAGTTTTTGGCAGGTGAAACCCGCATGTGGAGCATTCGTTTGTGTGGGATGCTCTACCAGGTTCATTGCTAGATAATGCACTCAAAGGGCACTAAGCATAGAGTGTGAAAACTGAGTTTCCTTGAGAGCTGCCTGAAAGCCTGATGGTGTGTGAAGTTAGTGAGCCAAATGGAGTTGTTCTCCCACAAGAACTTCTCAGCTGATCCTTCTTCAATATGCCCTTCACCAACATGCAGTGTTTCCTTGATTGAATTAGCTCTCACACCAATATTTGCGTCTAGAGCCTTTGCATTGAGGGCTATCTGAAAACAGCTTTGGCGCTGAAGTTGCCTGAGAATGTGGAGTTGGTGGCATGTGAAACCCGCATGTGGAGCATTCGTTTGTGTGGGAAGCTCACCAAGCTTCATTTCAGTCGTAGGCACTCAAAGGGCACTAAGCACAGAGTGTGAAAACTGAGTTTCCTTGAGAGCTGCTTGGAAGCCTGATGGTGTGTGAAGTTAGTGAGCCAAATGGAGTTTTTCTCCCACAAGAACCACTCAGCTGATCCTTCTTATAGGCCCTTCACCAACATGCAGTGTTTCCGTGATTGAATTAGCTCTCACACCAATATTTGCATCTGGAGCCTTTGTATTGAGGTCACTCTGAAAACGGCTTTGGTGCTGAAGTTGTCTGTGAATGTGGAGTTGGTGGCATGTGAAACCCGCATGTGGAGCATTCGTTTGTGTGGGAAGCTCACCAAGCTTCATTTCAGTCCTAGGCACTCAAAAGGCATTAAGCATAGAGTGTGAAAACTGAGTTTCCTTGAGAGCTGCTTGGAAGGCTGATGGTGTGTGAAGTTAGTGAGCCAAATGGAGTTGTTCTCCCACAAGAACCAATCGGCTGATTCTTCTTCAATATGCACTTCACGAACATGCAGTGTTTCCTTGATTGAATTAGCTCTCACACCAGTATTTGTGTCTGAAGCCTTTGCATTGATTGCTCTCTGAAAACGGTTTGGCGCATAAGCTGTCTGTGAATGTGGAGATGGTGGCATGTGAAACTCGCATGTGGAGCATTGGCTTGTGTGGAATGCTCTACCAGGTTCATTCCGAGATAATGCACTCAAAGGGCATTAAGCATAGAGTGTGAAAACTGAGTTTCCTTGAGAGCTGCTTGGAAGCCTGATGGTGTGTGAAGTTAGTGAGCCAAATGGAGTTGTTGTCCCACAAGAACCCCGCGGCCGATTCTTCTTCAATATGCCCTTCACCAACATGCAGTGTTTCCTTGATTGAATTAGTTCTCACACCAATATTTGTGTCTAGAGTCTTTGTATTGAGGGCTCTCTGAAAACGGCTTTGGCGCTGAAGTTGTCTGTGAATGTGGAGTTGGTGGCATGTGAAAGACGCATGTGGAGCACTGGTATGTGTGGGATGCTCTACCAGGTTCATTCCTAGATAATGCACTCAAAGGGCATTAAGCATAGAGTGTGAAAACTGAGTTTCCTTGAGAGCTGCTTGGAAGGCTGATGGTGTGTGAAGTTAGTGAGCCAAATGGAGTTGTTCTCCCACAAGAACCACTCGGCTGATTCTTCTTCAATATGCGCTTCACCAACATGCAGGGTTTCCTTGATTGAATTAGCTCTCACACCAATATTTGCGTCTAGAGCCTTTGTAATGTGCGCTATCTGAAAACGGCTTTGGAGCTGAAGTTGTCCGTGAATGTGGAGTTGGTGGCATGTGAAACCCGCATGTGGAGCATTGGTTTGTGTGGGATGCTGTACCAGGTTCATTTCTAGATAATGCACTCAAAGGGCATTAAGCATAGAGTGTGAAAACTGAATTTCCTTGAGAGCTGCTTGGAAGCCTGATGGTGTGTGAAGTTAGTGAGCCAAATGGAGTTGTTCTCCCACAAGAAAACCGCGGCCGATTCTTCTTCAATATGCCCTTCACCAACATGCAGTGTTTCCTTGATTGAGTTAGCTCTCACACCAATATCTGCTTCTGGAGCCTTTTTATTGAGGGCTCTCTGAAAACGGCTTTGGCACTGAAGTTGTCTTTGAATGTGGAGTTGGTGGCATGTGAAACCCGCATGTGGAGCATTGGTTTGTGTGGGAAGCTCACCAAGCTTCATTTCAGTCCTAGGCACTCAAAGGGCATTAAGCATAGAGTGTGAAAACTGAGTTTCCTTGAGAGCTGCTTGGAAGCCTGATGGTGTGTGAAGTTAGTGAGCCAAATGGAGTTGTTCTCCCACAAGAACAACTCGGCTGATTCTTCTTCAATATGCGCTTCACCAACATGCAGTGTTTCCTTGATTGAGTTAGCTCTCACACCAATATTTGCGTCTGGAGCCTTTATATGGAGGGCTCTCTGAAAACGGCTTTGGCGCTGAAGTTGTCTGTGAATGTGGAGTTGGTGGCATGTGAAACCCGCATGTGGAGCATTGGCTTGTGTGGGATGCTGTACCAGGTTCTTTTCAGTCCTAGGCACTCAAAAGGCATTAAGCATAGAGTGTGAAAACTGAGTTTCCTTGAGAGCTGCTTGGAAGCCTGATGGTGTGTGAAGTTATTGAGCCAAATGGAGTTGTTCTCCCACAAGAACCACTCGGCTGATTCTTCTTCAATATGCCATTCACCAACATGCAGTGTTTCCTTGATTGAAGTAGCTCTCACACCAATATTTGGGCCTAGAGCCTTTGTATTGAGGGCTCTCTGAAAACGGCTTTTGCACTGAAGTTGTCTGTGAATGTGGAGTTGGTGGCATGTGAAATCCGCATGTGGAGCATTGGCTTGTGTGTAATGCTCTACCAGGTTCATTCCGAGATAATGCACTCAAAGGGCATTAAGCATAGAGTGTGAAAACTGAGTTTCCTTGAGAGCTGCTTGGAAGCCTGATGGTGTGTGAAGTTAGTGAGCCAAATGGAGTTGTTCTCCCACAAGAACCACTCGGCTGATTCTTCTTCAATATGCCCTTCACCAACATGCAGTGTTTCCTTGATTGAATTAGCTCTCACACCAATATTTGCGTCTGGAGCCTTTATATGGAGGGCTCTCTGAAATAAGCTTTGGCGCTGAGTTGTGTGTGAATGTGAGTTGATGGCATGTGAAACCCGCATGTGGAGCATTGGTTTGTGTGGGAAGCTCACCAAGCTTCATTTCAGTCGTAGGCACTCAAAGGACATTAAGCATAGAGTGTGAAAACTGAGTTTCCTTGAGAGCTGCTTGGAAGCCTGATGGTGTGTGAAGTTAGTGAGCCAAATGGAGTTGTTCTCCCACAAGAACCACTCGGCTGATTCTTCTTCAATATGCCATTCACCAACATGCAGTGTTTCCTTGATTGAATTAGCTCTCACACCAATATTTGCGTCTAGAGCCTTGGTATTGAGGGCTCTCTGAAAAAGGCTTTGGCACTGATGATGTGTGTGAATGTGGAGTTGGTGGCATGTGAAACCCGCATGTGGAGCATTGGTTTGTGTGGGATGCTCTACTAGGTTCATTCCTAGACAATGCACTCAAAGGGCATTAAGTATAGAGTGTGAAAATTGAGTTTCCTTGAGAGCTGCTTGGAAGCCTGATAGTTTGTGAAGTTAGTGAGCCAAATGGCGTTGTTCTATCACAAGAACCACTTGGCTGATTCTTTTTCAATATGCACTTCACGAACATGCAGTGTTTCCTTGATTCAATTAGCTCTCACACCAATATTTGAGCCTAGAGCCTTTGTATTGAGGGCTCTCAGAAAAAGGCGTTGGCGCTGAAGTTTTCTGTGAATGTGGAGTTGGTGGCATGTGAAACCCGCATGTGGAGCATTGGTTTGTGTGGGATGCTGTACCAGGTTCATTTCTAGATAATGCACTCAAAGGGCATTAAGCATAGAGTGTGAAAACTGAATTTCCTTGAGAGCTCCTTGGAAGCCTGATGGTGTGTGAAGTTAGTGAGCCAAATGGAGTTGTTGTCAAACAAGAACCCTGCGGCCGATTCTTCTTCAATATGCCCTTCACCAACATGCAGTGTTTCCTTGATTGAATTAGTTCTCACACCAATATTTGCGTCAAGAGTCTTTGTATTGAGGGCTCTTTGAAAACGGCTTTGGCGCTGATGTTGTCTGTGAATGTGGAGTTGGTGGCATGTGAAAGACGCATGTGGAGCACTGGTATGTGTGGGATGCTCTACCAGGTTCATTCCTAGATAATGCACTCAAAGGGCATTAAGCATAGAGTGTGAAAACTGAGTTTTCTTGAGAGCTGCTTGGAAGCCTGATGGTGTGTGAAGTTAGTGAGCCAAATGGAGTTGTTCTCCCACAAGAACCACTCGGCTGATTCTTCTTCAATATGCGCTTCACCAACATGCAGGGTTTCCTTGATTGAATTAGCTCTCACACCAATATTTGCGTCTAGAGCCTTTGTAATGTGCGCTATCTGAAAACGGCTTTGGAGCTGAAGTTGTCCGTGAATGTGGAGTTGGTGGCATGTGAAACCCGCATGTGGAGCATTGGTTTGTGTGGGATGCTGTACCAGGTTCATTTCTAGATAATGCACTCAAAGGGCATTAAGCATAGAGTGTGAAAACTGAATTTCCTTGAGAGCTGCTTGGAAGCCTGATGGTGTGTGAAGTTAGTGAGCCAAATGGAGTTGTTCTCCCACAAGAAAACCGCGGCCGATTCTTCTTCAATATGCC
Organism: Ochotona princeps; assembly: GCF_030435755.1. Lineage (NCBI taxonomy): Eukaryota > Metazoa > Chordata > Mammalia > Lagomorpha > Ochotonidae > Ochotona > Ochotona princeps. The sequence continues at coordinate 396,375 of NW_026700974.1, forward strand.
CTTCACCAACATGCAGTGTTTCCTTGATTGAGTTAGCTCTCACACCAATATCTGCTTCTGGAGCCTTTTTATTGAGGGCTCTCTGAAAACGGCTTTGGCACTGAAGTTGTCTTTGAATGTGGAGTTGGTGGCATGTGAAACCCGCATGTGGAGCATTGGTTTGTGTGGGAAGCTCACCAAGCTTCATTTCAGTCCTAGGCACTCAAAGGGCATTAAGCATAGAGTGTGAAAACTGAGTTTCCTTGAGAGCTGCTTGGAAGGCTGATGGTGTGTGAAGTTAGTGAGCCAAATGGAGTTGTTCTCCCACAAGAACCACTCGGCTGATTCTTCTTCAATATGCCCTTCACCAACATGCAGTGTTTCCTTGATTGAATTAGCTCTCACCCAATATTTGTGCCTAGAGCCTTTGTATTCAGGGCTCTCTGAAAACGGGTTTGGCACTGAAGTTGTCTGCAAATGTGGAGTTGGTGGCATGTGAAATCCGCATGTGAAGCATTGGCTTGTGTGGGATGTTCTACCAGGTTCATTTTAGATAATGCACTCAAAGGGCATTAAGCATAGAGTGTGAAAACTGAGTTTCCTTGAGAGCTGCTTGGAAGCCTGATGGTGTGTGAAGTTAGTGAGCCAAATGGAGTTGTTCTCCCACAAGAACAACTCGGCTGATTCTTCTTCAATATGCGCTTCACCAACATGCAGTGTTTCCTTGATTGAGTTAGCTCTCACACCAATATTTGCGTCTGGAGCCTTTATATGGAGGGCTCTCTGAAAACGGCTTTGGCGCTGAAGTTGTCTGTGAATGTGGAGTTGGTGGCATGTGAAACCCGCATGTGGAGCATTGGCTTGTGTGGGATGCTGTACCAGGTTCTTTTCAGTCCTAGGCACTCAAAAGGCATTAAGCATAGAGTGTGAAAACTGAGTTTCCTTGAGAGCTGCTTGGAAGCCTGATGGTGTGTGAAGTTATTGAGCCAAATGGAGTTGTTCTCCCACAAGAACCACTCGGCTGATTCTTCTTCAATATGCCATTCACCAACATGCAGTGTTTCCTTGATTGAAGTAGCTCTCACACCAATATTTGGGCCTAGAGCCTTTGTATTGAGGGCTCTCTGAAAACGGCTTTTGCACTGAAGTTGTCTGTGAATGTGGAGTTGGTGGCATGTGAAATCCGCATGTGGAGCATTGGCTTGTGTGTAATGCTCTACCAGGTTCATTCCGAGATAATGCACTCAAAGGGCATTAAGCATAGAGTGTGAAAACTGAGTTTCCTTGAGAGCTGCTTGGAAGCCTGATGGTGTGTGAAGTTAGTGAGCCAAATGGAGTTGTTCTCCCACAAGAACCACTCGGCTGATTCTTCTTCAATATGCCCTTCACCAACATGCAGTGTTTCCTTGATTGAATTAGCTCTCACACCAATATTTGCGTCTGGAGCCTTTATATGGAGGGCTCTCTGAAATAAGCTTTGGCGCTGAGTTGTGTGTGAATGTGAGTTGATGGCATGTGAAACCCGCATGTGGAGCATTGGTTTGTGTGGGAGCTCAAAAAACTTCTTTTCAGTCCTAGGCACTCAAAGGGCATGAAGAATAGAGTGTGAAAACTGAGTTTCCTTGAGAGCTGCTTGGAAGCCTGATGGTGTGTGAAGTTAGTGAGCCAAATGGAGTTGTTCTCCCACAAGAACCACTCGGCTGATTCTTCTTCAATATGCCCTTCACCAACATGCAGTGTTTCCTTGATTGAATTAGCTCTCACACCAATATCTGCTTCTGGAGCCTTTTTATTGAGGGCTCTCTGAAAACGGCTTTGGCGCTGAAGTTGTCTGTAAATGTGGAGTTGGTGTATGTGAAAGACGCATGCGGAGCATTGGTATGTGTGGGATGCTCTACCAGGTTCATTGCTAGATAATGCACTCAAAGGGCATTAAGCATAGAGTGTGAAAATTGAGTTTCCTTGAGAGCTGCTTGGAAGCCTGATGGTGTGTGAAGTTAGTGAGCCAAATGGCGTTGTTCTCCCACAACAACCACTCGGCTGATTCTTCTTAAATATGCCCTTCACCAACATGCAGTGTTTCCTTGATTGAATTACCTCTAACACCAATATCTGCTTCGAGAGCCTTTGTATTGAGGGCTCTCTGAAAACGGCTGTGGCGCTGAAGTTGCCTGAGAATGTGGAGTTGGTGGCATGTGAAACCCGCATGTGGAGCATTGGTTTGTGTGGGAAGCTCACCAAGCTTCATTTCAGTCCTAGGCACTCAAAGGGCATTAAGCATAGAGTGTGAAAACTGAGTTTCCTTGAGAGCTGCTTGGAAGCCTCATGGTGTGTGAAGTTAGTGAGCCAAATGGAGTTGTTCTCCCACAAGAACCACTCGGCTGATTCTTCTTCAATATGCCGTTCACCAACATGCAGTGTTTCCTTGATTGAATTAGCTCTCACCCAATATTTGTGCCTAGAGCCTTTCTATTCAGGGCTCTCTGAAAACGGATTTGGCGCTGAAGTTGTCTGCAAATGTGGAGTTGGTGGCATGTGAAATCCGCATGTGAAGCATTGGCTTGTGTGGGATGTTCTACCAGGTTCATTCTTAGATAATGCACTCAAAGGGCATTAAGCATAGAGTATGAAAACTGAGTTTCCTTGTGAGCTGCTTGGAAGCCCGATGGTGCGTGAAGTTAGTGAGCCAAATGGAGTTGTTCTCCCACAAGAACCAATCGGCTGATCCTTCTTCAATATGCGCTTCACCAAAATGCAGTGTTTCCTTGATTGAATTAGCTCTCACACCAATATTTGCGTCTAGAGCCTTTGCATTGAGGGCTAACTGAAAACGGCTGTGGCGCTGAAGTTGCCTGTGAATGTGGAGTTGGTGGCATGTGAAAACCGCATGTGAAGCATTCGTTTGTGTGGGATGCTCACCAAGCTTTCTTTCAGTCCTAGGCACTCAAAGGGCATTAAGCATAGAGTGTGAAAACTGAGTTTCCTTGAGAGCTGCTTGGAAGCCTGATGGTGCGTGAAGTTAGTGAGCCAAATGGCGTTGTTCTCCCACAAGAACCACTCGGATGATTCTTCTTCAATATGTGCTTCACCAAAATGCAGTGCTTCCTTGATTGAATTAGCTCTCACACCAATATTTGCGCCTAGAGCCTTTGTATTAAGGGATCTCTGAAAACGGCTTTGGCGCCGTACTTGTCTGTAAATGTGGAGTTGGTGGCATGTGAAACCCGCATGTGAAGCATTAGTTTGTGTGGAATGCTCACCAAGCTTCATTTCAGTCCTAGGCACTCAGAGGACATTCAGCATAGAGTGTGAAAACTGAGTTTCCTTGAGAGCTGCTTGGAAGCCTGATGGTGTGTGAAGTTAGTGAGCCAAATGGAGTTGTTCTCCCACAAGAACCACTCGGCTGATTCTTCTTCAATATGCGCTTCACCAACATGCAGTGTTTCCTTGATTGAATTAGCTCTCACACCAATATTTGCATCTGGAGCCTTTGTAATGAGCTCTATGTGAAAACGGCTTTGGCTCTGATGTTGTGTGTGAATGTGGAGTTGGTGGCATGTGAAACCCGCATGTGGAGCATTGGTTTGTGTGGGAGCTCACCAAACTTCATTTCAGTCCTAGGCACTCAAAGGGCATTAAGCATAGAGTGTGAAAAATGAGTTTCCTTGAGAGCTGCTTGGAAGGCTGATGGTGTGTGAAGTTAGTGAGCCAAATGGAGTTGTTCTCCCACAAGAACCACTCGGCTGATTCTTCTTCAATATGCCCTTCACCAACATGCAGTGTTTCCTTGATTGAAGTAGCTCTCCCACCAATATTTTTGTCTAGAGCCTTTGTAATGAGCACTATCTGAAAACGGCTTTGGCACTGAAGTTGTTTGTAAATGTGGAGTTGGTGGCATGTGAAACCCGCATGTGGTGCATTGGTTTGTGTGGGATGCTCTACCAGGTTCATTCCTAGAAAATGCCCTCAAAGCGCATTAAGCATAGAGTGTGAAAACTGAGTTTCCTTGAGAGCTGCTTGGCAGCCTGATGGTGTGTCAAGTTAGTGAGCCAAATGGCTTTGTTCTCCCACAAGAACCACTCGGATGATTCTTCTTCAATATGCGCTTCACTAACATGCAGTGCTTCCTTGATTGAATTAGCTCTCACACCAATATTTGCGCCTAGAGCCTTTGTATTGAGGGATCTCTGAACACGGCTTTGGCACTGAAGTTGTCTGTAAATGTGGAGTTGGTGGCATGTGAAACCCGCATGTGGAGCATTGGCTTGTGTGGGAAGCTCACCAAGCTTCATTTCAGTCCTAGGCATTCAGAGGACATTAAGCATAGAGTGTGAAACCGAGTTTCCTTGAGAGCTGCTTGGAAGCCTGATGGTGTGTGAGTTAGTGAGCCAAATGGAGTTGTTCTCCCACAAGAACCACTCGGCTGATTCTTCTTCAATATGCGCTTCACCAACATGCAGTGTTTCCTTGATTGAATTAGCTCTCACACCAATATTTGCATCTGGAGCCTTTGTAATGAGCTCTATGTGAAAATGGATTTGGCGCTGATGTTGTGTGTGAATGTGGAGTTGGTGGCATGTGAAACCCGCATGTGGAGCATTCGTTTGTGTGGGATGCTCTACTAGGTTCATTCCTAGACAATGCACTCAAAGGGCATTAAGCATAGAGTGTGAAAACTGAGTTTCCTTGAGAGCTGCTTGGAAGCCTGATGGTGCGTGAAGTTAGTGAGCCAAATATCATTGTTCTCCCACAAGAACCACTCGGCTGATTCTTCTTCAATATGCGCTTCACCAACATGCACTGTTTCCTTGATTCAATTAGTTCTCACACCAATATTTGCATCTGAAGCCTTTGTATTGAGGGATCTCTGAAAACGGCTTTGGCGCTGAAGTTGTCTGTGAATGTGGAGTTGGTGGCATGTGAAACCCGCATGTGGAGCATTCGTTTGTGTGGGATGCTCTACCAGGTTCATTCCTAGATAATGCACTCAAAGGGCACTAAGCATAGAGTGTGAAAACTGAGTTTCCTTGAGAGCTGCTTGGAAGCCTGATGGTGTGTGAAGTTAGTGAGCCAAACGGAGTTGTTCTCCCACAAGAACCACTCGGCTGATCCGGCTTCCATAGGCCCTTCAGCAACATGCAGTGTTTCCTTGATTGAATTAGCTCTCACACCAATATTTGCGTCTAGAGCCTTTGCATTGAGGGCTATCTGAAAACGGCTGTGGCGCTGAAGTTGCCTGTGAATGTGGAGTTGGTGGCATGTGAAAACCGCATGTGAAGCATTCGTTTGTGTGGGATGCTCACCAAGCTTCATTTCAGTCCTAGGCACTCAAAGGGCATTAAGCATAGAGTGTGAAAACTGAGTTTCCTTGAGAGCTGCTTGGAAGCCTGATGGTGCGTGAAGTTAGTGAGCCAAATGGCGTTGTTCTCCCACAAGAACCACTCGGCTGATTCTTCTTCAATATGCGCTTCACCAACATGCAGTGTTTCCTTCATTGAATTAGCTCTCACACCAATATTTGCGCCTTGAGCCTTTGCATTGAGGGCTATCTGAAAACGGCTTTGGCGCTGAAGTTGCCTGTGAATGTGGAGTTGGTGGCATGTGAAACCCGCAGTTGGAGCATTCGTTTGTGTGGAATGCTGTACCAGGTTCAGTGCTAAACAATGCACTCAAAGGGCACTAAGCATAGAGTGTGAAAACTGAGTTTCCTTGAGAGCTGCTTGGAAGCCTGATGGTGCGTGAAGTTAGTGAGCCAAATGGCGTTGTTCTCCCACAAGAACCACTCGGCTGATTCTTCTTCAATATGCGCTTCACCAACATGCAGTGTTTCCTTGATTGAATTAGCTCTCACACCAATATTTGCGTCTGGAGCCTTTGTATTGAGGGCTACCTGAAAAAGGCTTTGGCGCTGAAGTTGTATATAAATGTGGAGTTGGTGGCATGTGAAACCCGCATGTGGAGTATTCTTATGTGTGTGATGCTCTAACTGGTTCATTCCTAGAAAATGCACTCAAAGGGCATTAAGCATAGAGTGTGAAAACTGAGTTTCCTTGAGAGCTGCTTGGAAGCCTGATGGTGTGTGAAGTTAGTGAGCCAAATGGAGTTGTTCTCCCACAAGAACCACTCGGCTGATTCTTCTTCAATATGCGCTTCACCAAAATGCACTGTTTCCTTGATTGAACTAGCTCTCACACAAATATTTGCGTCTGGAGCCTTTGTAATGAGGGCTATCTGAAAAGAGCTTTGGCGCTGAAGTTGTCTGTGAATGTGGAGTTGGTGGCATGTGAAACCCTCATGTGAAGCATTGGTTTGTGTGGGAAGCTCACCAAGCTTCATTTCAGTCCTAGGCACTCAGAGGGCATTAAGCATAGAGTGTGAAAACTGAGTTTCCTTGAGAGCTGCTTGGAAGCCTGATGGTGTGTGAAGTTAGTGAGCCAAACGGAGTTGTTCTCCCACAAGAACCACTCGGCTGATTCTTCTTCAATATGCGCTTCACCAACATGCAGTGTTTCCTTGATTGAATTAGCTCTCACACCAATATTTGCGCATACAGCCTTTGTATTGAAGGTTCTCTGAAAATGGCTTTGGCGCTGAAGTTGTCTGTAAATGTGGAGTTGGTGGCATGTGAAACCCGCATGTGGAGCATTGGTTTGTGTGGGAAGCTCACCAAGCTTAATTTCAGTCCCAGGCACTCAGAGGACATTAAGCATAGAGTGTGAAAACTGAGTTTCCTTGAGAGCTGCTTGGAAGCCTGATGGTGCGTGAAGTTAGTGAGCCAAATGGCGTTGTTCTCCCACAAGAACCACTCGGCTGATTCTTCTTCAATATGCGCTTCACCAACATGCAGTGTTTCCTTGATCGAAGTAGCTGTCACACCAATATTTGCGTCTGGAGCCTTTTTATTGAGGGCTATCTGAAAACGTCTTTGACGCTGAAGTTGTCTGTAAGTGTGGAGTTGGTGGCATGTGAAACCCGCATGTGGAGCATTGGTTTGTGAGGAATGCTGTACCAGGTTCAGTGCTAGACAATGCACTCAAAGGGCATTAAGCATAGAGTGTGAAAACTGAGTTTCCTTGAGAGCTGCTTGGAAGCATGATGGTGTGTGAAGTTAGTGAGCCAAATGGAGTTGTTCTCCCACAAGAACCACTCGGCTGATTCTTCTTCAATATGCGCTTCACCAACATGCAGTGTTTCCTTGATTGAACTAGCTCTCACACCAATATTTGCGTCTGGAGCCTTTGTAATGAGCGCTATCTGAAAACGGCTGTGGCGCTGAAGTTGTCTGTGAATGTGGAGTTGGTGGCATGTGAAACCCTCATGTGGAGCATTGGGTTGTGTGGGAGCTCACCAAGCTTCATTTCAGTCCTAGGCACTCAAAGGGCATTAAGCATAGAGTGTGAAAACTGAGTTTCCTTGAGAGCTGCTTGGAAGCCTGATGGTGTGTGAAGTTAGTGAGCCAAATGGAGTTGTTCTCCCACAAGAACCACTCTCTGATCCTTCTTCAATAGGCCCTTCAGCAACATGCAGTGTTTCCTTGATTGAATTAGCTCTCACACCAATATTTGCGTCTAGAGCCTTTGTAATGAGCGCTATCTGAAAACGGCTGTGGCGCTGAAGTTGTCTGTGAATGTGGAGTTGGTGGCATGTGAAACCCGCATGTGGAGCATTCGTTTGTGTGGGATGCTCTGCTTGGTTCATTCCTAGACAATGCACTCAAAGGGCATTAAGCATAGAGTGTGAAAACTGAGTTTCCTTGAGAGCTGCTTGGAAGCCTGATGGTGCGTGAAGTTAGTGAGCCAAATGGAGTTGTTCTCCCACAAGAACCACTCGGCTGATTCTTCTTCAATATGCACTTCACAAACATGCAGTGTTTCCTTGTTTGAACTAGCTCTCACACCAATATTTGCATCTGGAGCCTTTGTATTGAGGGCTCTCTGAAAAAGGCTTTGGCACTGAAGTTGTCTGTGAATGTGGAGTTGGTGGCATGTGAAACCCGCATGTGGTGTATTGGTTTTTGTGGGATGCTCTACCAGGTTCATTCCTAGAAAATGTCCTCAAAGCGCATTAAGCATAGAGTGTGAAAACTGAGTTTCCTTGAGAGCTGCTTGGAAGCCTGATGGTGCGTGAAGTTAGTGAGCCAAATGGCGTTGTCCTCCCACAAGAACCACTCGGCTGATTCTTCTTCAATATGCGCTTCACCAACATGCAGTGTTTCCTTGATTGAATTAGCTCTCACACCAATATTTGCGCCTTGAGCCTTTGTATTGAGGGCTCTCTGAAAATGACTTTGGCGCTTATGTTTTGTGTGAATGTGGAGTTGGTGGCATGTGAAACCGCATGTGGAGCATTGGTTTGTGTTTGAAGCTCACCAAGCTTCATTCCAGTCCTAGGCACTCAGAGGATATTAAACATAGAGTGTGAAAACTGAGTTTCCTTGAGAGCTGCTTGGAAGCCTGATGGTGTGTGAAGTTAGTGAGCCAAATATAGTTGTTCTCCCACAAGAACCACTCGGCTGATTCTTCTTCAATATGCGCTTCACCAACATGCAGTGTTTCCTTGATCGAAGTAGCTGTCACACCAATATTTGCGTCTGGAGCCTTTGTAATGAGCGCTATCTGAAAACGGCTGTGGCGCTGAAGTTGTCTGTGAATGTGGAGTTGGTGGCATGTGAAACCCGCATGTGGAGCATTCGTTTGTGTGGGATGCCTGCTTGGTTCATTCCTAGACAATGCACTCAAAGGGCATTAAGCATAGAGTGTGAAAACTCAGTTTCCTTGAGAGCTGCTTGGAAGCCTGATGGTGTGTGAAGTTAGTGAGCCAAATGGAGTTGTTCTCCCACAAGAACCACTCGGCTGATTCTTCTTCAATATGCACTTCACAAACATGCAGTGTTTCCTTGTTTGAACTAGCTCTCACACCAATATTTGCGCCTTGAGCCTTTGTATTGAGGGCTCTCTGAAAACGGCTTTGGCGCTGATGTTGTGTGTGAATGTGGAGTTGGTGGCATGTGAAACAGGCAAGTGGAGCATTGGTTTGTGTGGGAAGCTCACCAAGCTGTATTCCAGTCCTAGGCACTCAGAGGACATTAAGCATAGAGTGTGAAAACTGAGTTTCCTTGAGAGCTGCTTGGAAGCCTGATGGTGTGTGAAGTTAGTGAGCCAAATGGAGTTGTTCCCCAACAAGAACCACTCGGCTGATTCTTCTTCAATATGCGCTTCACCAACATGCAGTGTTTCCTTGATTGAATTAGCTCTCACACCAATAGTTGCGTCTAGAGCCTTTGCATTGAGGGCTATCTGAAAACGGCTTTGGCGCCGTAGTTGCCTGTGAATGTGGAGTTGGTGGCATGTGAAACCCGCATGTGGAGCATTGGTTTGTGTGGAATGCTGTACCAGGTTCAGTGCTAGACAATGCACACAAAGGGCATTAAGTATAGAGTGTGAAAACTGAGTTTCCTTGAGAGCTGCTTGGAAGCATGATGGTGTGTGAAGTTAGTGAGCCAAATGGAGTTGTTCTCCCACAAGAACCACTCGGCTGATTCTTCTTCAATATGCGCTTCACCAACATGCAGTGTTTCCTTGATTGAATTAGCTCTCACACCAATATTTGCGCCTTTAGCCTTTGTATTGAGGGCTATCTGAAAAAGGCTTTGGCGCTGAAGTTGTCTGTAAATGTGGAGTTAGTGGCATGTGAAACCCGCATGTGGAGCATTCTTTTGTGTTTGATGCTCTACCTGGTTCATTCCTAGAAAATGCACTCAAAGGGCATTAAGCATAGAGTGTGAAAACTGAGTTTCCTTGAGAGCTGCTTGGAAGCCTGATGGTGTGTGAAGTTAGTGAGCCAAACGGAGTTGTTCTCCCTCAAGAACCATTCGGCTGATCCTTCTTCAATATGCGCTTCACCAACATGCAGTGTTTCCTTGATTGAATTAGCTCTCACACCAATATTTGCGCATACAGCCTTTGTATTGAAGGTTCTCTGAAAATGGCTTTGGCGCTGAAGTTGTCTGTGAATGTGGAGTTGGTGGCATGTGAAACCCGCATGTGGAGCTTTGGTTTGTGTGGGAAGCTCACCAAGCTTCATTTCAGTCCCAGGCACTCAGAGGACATTAAGCATAGAGTGTGAAAACTGAGTTTCCTTGAGAGCTGCTTGGAAGCCTGATGGTGCGTGAAGTTAGTGAGCCAAATGGAGTTGTTCTCCCACAAGAACCACTCGGCTGATTCTTCTTCAATATGCGCTTCACCAACATGCAGTGTTTCCTTGATTGAATTAGCTCTCACACCAATATTTGCGCCTTTAGCCTTTGTATTGAGGGCTATCTGAAAAAGGCTTTGGCGCTGAAGTTGTCTGTAAATGTGGAGTTAGTGGCATGTGAAACCCGCATGTGGAGCATTCTTTTGTGTTTGATGCTCTACCTGGTTCATTCCTAGAAAATGCACTCAAAGGGCATTAAGCATAGAGTGTGAAAACTGAGTTTCCTTGAGAGCTGCTTGGAAGCCTGATGGTGTGTGAAGTTAGTGAGCCAAACGGAGTTGTTCTCCCTCAAGAACCATTCGGCTGATCCTTCTTCAATATGCGCTTCACCAACATGCAGTGTTTCCTTGATTGAATTAGCTCTCACACCAATATTTGCGCATACAGCCTTTGTATTGAAGGTTCTCTGAAAATGGCTTTGGCGCTGAAGTTGTCTGTGAATGTGGAGTTGGTGGCATGTGAAACCCGCATGTGGAGCTTTGGTTTGTGTGGGAAGCTCACCAAGCTTCATTTCAGTCCCAGGCACTCAGAGGACATTAAGCATAGAGTGTGAAAACTGAGTTTCCTTGAGAGCTGCTTGGAAGCCTGATGGTGCGTGAAGTTAGTGAGCCAAATGGCGTTGTTCTCCCACAAGAACCACTCGGCTGATTCTTCTTCAATATGCGCTTCACCAACATGCAGTGTTTCCTTGATTGAATTAGCTCTCACACCAATATTTGCGCCTTGAGCGTTTGTAATGAGGGCTCTCTGAAAACGACTTTGGCGCTCATGTTGTGTGTGAATGTGGAGTTGGTGGCATGTGAAACAGGCATGTGGAGCATTGGTTTGTGTGGGAAGCTCACCAAGATTCATTCCAGTCCTAGGCACTCAGGACATTAAACATAGAGTGTGAAAACTGAGTTTCCTTGAGAGCTGCTTGGAAGCCTGATGGTGTGTGAAGTTAGTGAGCCAAATGGAGTTGTTCTCCCACAAGAACCATTCGGCTGATTCTTCTTCAATATGCGCTTCACCAACATGCAGTGTTTCCTTGATTGATTTAGCTCTCACACCAATATTTGCGCCTAGAGCCTTTGCATTGAGGGCTCTCTGAAAACGGCTTTGGCGCCGAATTTGTCTGTGAATGTGGAGTTGGTGACATGTGAAACCGGCATGTGGAGCATTCTTTTGTGTGTGATGCTCTACCTGGTTCATTCCTAGAAAATGCACTCAAAGGGCACTAAGCATATAGTGTGAAAATTGAGTTTCCTTGAGAGCTGCTTGGAAGCCTGATGGTGTGTGAAGTTAGTGAGCCAAATGGAGTTGTTCTCCCACAAGAACCACTTGGCTGATTCTTCTTCAATATGCGCTTCACCAACATGCAGTGTTTCCTTGATTGAACCAGCTCTCACACCAATATTTGCGTCTGGAGCCTTTGTAATGAGCACTATCTGATAACAGCTTTGGCGCTGAAGATGTCTGTGAATGTGGAGTTGGTGGCATGTGAAACCCTCATGTGAAGCATAGGTTTGTGTGGGAAGCTCACCAAGCTTCATTTCAGTCCTAGGCACTCGAAGGGCATTAAGCATAGAGTGTGAAAACTCAGTTTCCTTGAGAGCTGCTTGGAAGCCTGATGGTGTGTGAAGTTAGTGAGCCAAACGGAGTTGTTCTCCCACAAGAACCACTCGGCTGATCCTTCTTTAATAGGCCCTTCAGCAACATGCAGTGTTTCCTTGATTGAATTAGCTCTCACACCAATATTTGCGTCTAGAGCCTTTGCATTGAGGGCTATCTGAAAACGGCTGTGGCGCTGAAGTTGCCTGTGAATGTGGAGTTGGTGGCATGTGAAAACCGCACGTGAAGCATTCGTTTGTGTGGGATGGTCACCAAGATTCATTTCAGTCCTAGGCACTCAAAGGGCATTAAGCATAGAGTGTGAAAACTGAGTTTACCTGAGAGCTGCTTGGAAGCCTGATGGTGCGTGAAGTTAGTGAGCCAAATAGCGTTGTTCTCCCACAAGAACCACTCGGCTGATTCTTCTTCAGTATGCGCTTCACCAACATGCAGTGTTTCCTTGATTGAATTAGCTCTCACACCAATATTTGTGCCTAGAGCCTTTGTATTGAGGGCTCTCTGAAAACGGCTTTTGCGCCAAAGTTGTCTGTAAATGTGGAGTTGGTGGCATGTGAAACCCTCATGTGGAGCATAGGTTTGTGTGGGAAGCTCACCAAGCTTAATTTCAGTCCTAGGCACTCAAAGGGCATTAAGCATAGAGTGTCAAAACTGAGTTTCCTTGAGAGCTGCTTGGAAGCCTGATTGTGTGTGAAGTTAGTGAGCCAAATGGAGTTGTTCTCCAAGAAGAACCACTCTGCTGATCCTTCTTCAATATGCGCTTCACCAACATGCAGTGTTTCCTTGATTGAATTAGCTCTCACACCAATATTTGCATCTGGAGCCTTTGTAATGAGCGATATGTGAAAATGGCTTTGGCGCTGAAGTTGTCTGTGAATGTGGAGTTGGTGGCATGTCAAACCCGCATGTGGAGCATTGGTTTGTGTGGGAAGCTCACCAAGCTTCTTTTCAGTCCTAGGCACTCAAAGGGCATTAAGCATAGAGTGTGAAAACTGAGTTTCCTTGAGAGCTGCTTGGAAGCCTGATGGTGCGTGAAGTTAGTGAGCCAAATGGAGTTGTTCTCCCACAAGAACCACTCGGCTGATTCTTCTTCAACATGCACTTCACCAACATGCAGTGTTTCCTTGATTGAATTAGCTCTCACACCAATATTTGCGTCTAGAGCCTTTGCATTGAGGGCTATCTGAAAACGGCTTTGGCGCTGAAGTTGTCTGTGAATGTGGCGTTGGTGGCATGTGAAACCCGCATGTGGAGCATTGGTTTGTGTGGGATGCCCTACCATATCCATTCCTAGATAATGCACTCAAAGGGCATTAAACTTAGTGTGTGAAAACTGAGTTTCCTTGAGAGCTGCTTGGAAGGCTGATGGTGTGTGAAGTTAGTGAGCCAAATGGAGTTGTTCTCCCGCAAGAACCACTCGGCTGATTCTTAATATGCGCTTCACCAACATGCAGTGTTTCCTTGATTCAATTAGCTCTCACACCAATATTTGCGTCTAGAGCCTTTGTCATGAGCACTATCTGAAAACGGCTTTTGAGCTGAAGTTGTCTGTGAATGTGGAGTTGGTGGCATGTGAAACCCGCATGTGGAGCATTGGTTTGTGTGGGATGCTCTACCATGTTCATTCCTAGATAATGCACTCAAAGGGCATTAAGCTTAGAGTGTGAAAACTGAGTTTCCTTGAGAGCTGCTTGGAAGCCTGATGGTGTGTGAAGTTAGTGAGCCAAATGGAGTTGTTCTCCCACAAGAACCACTCGGCTGATCCTTCTTCAATATGCGCTTCACCAACATGCAGTGTTTCCTTGATTGAATTAGCTCTCACACCAATATTTGCGTCTGGAGCCTTTGTAATGACCTCTATTTGAAAACGGCTTTGGCGCTGAATTTGTCTGTGAATGTGGAGTTGGTGGCATGTGAAACCCGCATGTGGAGCATTGGTTTGTGTGGGACGCCCTACCAGGTTCATTTCAGTCCTAGGCACTCAAAGGGCATTAAGCATAGAGTGTGAAAACTGAGTTTACCTGAGAGCTGCTTGGAAGTATGATGGTGTGTGAAGTTAGTGAGCCAAATGGAGTTGTTCTCCCACAAGAACCACTCGGCTGATTCTTCTTCAATATGCGCTTCACCAACATGCTGTGTTTCCTTGATTGAATTAGCTCTCACACCAATATTTGCGTCTGGAGCCTTTGTAATGAGCGCTATCTGAAAACGGCTTTGGCGCTGAAGTTGTCTGTGAATGTGGAGTTGGTGGCATGTGAAAACCGCATGTGGAGCATTCGTTTGTGTGGGAAGCTCACCAAGCTTCATTTCAGTCCTAGGCACTCAAAGGGCATTAAGCATAGAGTGTGAAAACTGAGTTTCCTTGAGAGCTGCTTGAAAGCCTGATGGTGTGTGAAGTTAGTGAGCCAAACGGAGTTGTTCTCCCTCAAGAACCATTCGGCTGATCCTTCTTCAATATGCGCTTCACCAACATGCAGTGTTTCCTTGATTGAATTAGCTCTCACACCAATATTTGCGCATACAGCCTTTGTATTGAAGGTTCTCTGAAAACGGCTTTGGCGCTGAAGTTGTCTGTGAATGTGGAGTTGGTGGCATGTGAAACCCGCATGTGGAGCATTGGTTTGTGTGGGAAGCTCACCAAGCTTCATTTCAGTCCCAGGCACTCAGAGGACATTAAGCATAGAGTGTGAAAACTGAGTTTCCTTGAGAGCTGCTTGGAAGCCTGATGGTGCGTGAAGTTAGTGAGCCAAATGGCGTTGTTCTCCCACAAGAACCACTCGGCTGATTCTTCTTCAATATGCGCTTCACCAACATGCAGTGTTTCCTTGATTGAATTAGCTCTCACACCAATATTTGCGCCTTGAGCGTTTGTAATGAGGGCTCTCTGAAAACGGCTTTGGCGCTCATGTTGTGTGTGAATGTGGAGTTGGTGGCATGTGAAACAGGCATGTGGAGCATTGGTTTGTGTGGGAAGCTCACCAAGATTCATTCCAGTCCTAGGCACTCAGGACATTAAACATAGAGTGTGAAAACTGAGTTTCCTTGAGAGCTGCTTGGAAGCCTGATGGTGTGTGAAGTTAGTGAGCCAAATGGAGTTGTTCTCCCGCAAGAACCACTCGGCTGATTCTTAATATGCGCTTCACCAACATGCAGTGTTTCCTTGATTCAATTAGCTCTCACACCAATATTTGCGCCTAGAGCCTTTGCATTGAGGGCTCTCTGAAAACGTCTTTGGCGCCGAAGTTGTCTGTGAATGTGGAGTTGGTGACATGTGAAACCCGCATGTGGAGCATTCTTTTGTGTGTGATGCTCTACCTGGTTCATTCCTAGAAAATGCACTCAAAGGGCACTAAGCATAGAGTGTGAAAATTGAGTTTCCTTGAGAGCTGCTTGGAAGCCTGATGGTGTGTGAAGTTAGTGAGCCAAATGGAGTTGTTCTCCCACAAGAACCACTCGACTGATCCTTCTTCAATAGGCCCTTCACCAACATGCAGTGTTTCCTGATTGAACCAGCTCTCACACCAATATTTGCGTCTGGAGCCTTTGTAATGAGCACTATCTGATAACAGCTTTGGCGCTGAAGATGTCTGTGAATGTGGAGTTGGTGGCATGTGAAACCCTCATGTGAAGCATAGGTTTGTGTGGGAAGCTCACCAAGCTTCATTTCAGTCCTAGGCACTCGAAGGGCACTAAGCATAGAGTGTGAAAATTGAGTTTCCTTGAGAGCTGCTTGGAAGCCTGATGGTGCGTGAAGTTAGTGAGCCAAATAGCGTTGTTCTCCCACAAGAACCACTCGGCTGATTCTTCTTCAGTATGCGCTTCACCAACATGCAGTGTTTCCTTGATTGAATTAGCTCTCACACCAATATTTGTGCCTAGAGCCTTTGTATTGAGGGCTCTCTGAAAACGGCTTTTGCGCCAAAGTTGTCTGTAAATGTGGAGTTGGTGGCATGTGAAACCCTCATGTGGAGCATAGGTTTGTGTGGGAAGCTCACCAAGCTTCATTTCAGTCCTAGGCACTCAAAGGGCATTAAGCATAGAGTGTGAAAACTGAGTTTCCTTGAGAGCTGCTTGGAAGCCTGATGGTGTGTGAAGTTAGTGAGCCAAATGGAGTTGTTCTCCAAGAAGAACCACTCTGCTGATCCTTCTTCAATATGCGCTTCACCAACATGCAGTGTTTCCTTGATTGAATTAGCTCTCACACCAATATTTGCATCTGGAGCCTTTGTAATGAGCGATATGTGAAAATGGGTTTGGCGCTGAAGTTGTCTGTCAATGTGGAGTTGGTGGCATGTGAAAACCGCATGTGGAGCATTCGTTTGTGTGGGAAGCTCACCAAGCTTCATTTCAGTCCTAGGCACTCAAAGGGCATTAAGCATAGAGTGTGAAAACTGAGTTTCCCTGAGAGCTGCTTGGAAGCATGATGGTGTGTGAAGTTAGTGAGCCAAATGGAGTTGTTCTCCCGCAAGAACCACTCGGCTGATTCTTCTTCAAAATGCGCTTCACCAACATGCAGTGTTTCCTTGATTGAATTAGCTCTCACACCAATATTTGCGTCTAGAGCCTTTGTAATGAGGGCTCTCTGAAAACGGCTTTGGCGCTCATGTTGTGTGTGAATGTGGAGTTGGTGGCATGTCAAACCCGCATGTGGAGCATTGGTTTGTGTTGGAAGCTCACCAAGCTTCTTTTCAGTCCTAGGCACTCAAAGGGCATTAAACATAGAGTGTGAAAACTGAGTTTCCTTGAGAGCTGCTTGGAAGCCTGATGGTGTGTGAAGTTAGTGAGCCAAATGGAGTTGTTCTCCCACAAGAACCACTCGGCTGATTCTTCTTCAACATGCGCTTCACCAACATGCAGTGTTTCCTTGATTGAATTAGCTCTCACACCAATATTTGCGTCTAGAGCCTTTGCATTGAGGGCTATCTGAAAACGGCTGTGGCGCTGAAGTTGTCTGTGAATGTGGCGTTGGTGGTATGTGAAACCCGCATGTGGAGCATTGGTTTGTGTGGGATGCCCTACCATGTTCATTCCTAGATAATGCACTCAAAGGGCATTAAGCTTAGAGTGTGAAAACTGAGTTTCCTAGAGAGCTGCTTGGAAGCCTGATGGTGTGTGAAGTTAGTGAGCCAAATGGAGTTGTTCTCCCACAAGAACCACTCGGCTGATCCTTCTTCAATATGCGCTTCACCAACATGCAGTGTTTCCTTGATTGAATTAGCTCTCACACCAATATTTGCGTCTGGAGCCTTTGTAATGACCTCTATTTGAAAACGGCTTTGGCGCTGAATTTGTCTGTGAATGTGGAGTTGGTGGCATGTGAAACCCGCATGTGGAGCATTGGTTTGTGTGGGACGCCCTACCAGGTTCATTTCAGTCCTAGGCACTCAAAGGGCATTAAGCATAGAGTGTGAAAACTGAGTTTACCTGAGAGCTGCTTGGAAGTATGATGGTGTGTGAAGTTAGTGAGCCAAATGGAGTTGTTCTCCCACAAGAACCACTAGGCTGATTCTTCTTCAATATGCGCTTCACCAACATGCTGTGTTTCCTTGATTGAATTAGCTCTCACACCAATATTTGCGTCTGGAGCCTTTGTAATGAGCGCTATCTGAAAACGGCTGTGGCACTGAAGTTGTTTGTGAATGTGGAGTTGGTGGCATGTGAAACCCTCATGTGGAGCATTGGTTTGTGTGGAATGCCCTACCATGATCATTCCTACATAATGCACTCAAAGGGCACTAAGCATAGAGTGTGAAAACTGAGTTTCCTTGAGAGCTGCTTGGAAGCCTGATGGTGCGTGAAGTTAGTGAGCCAAATGGAGTTGTTCTCCCACAAGAACCACTCGGCTGATTCTTCTTCAATATGCGCTTCACCAACATGCAGTGTTTCCTTGATTGAATTAGCTCTCACACCAATATTTGCGTCTAGAGCCTTTGTATTGAGGTCACTCTGAAAACGGCTTTGGCGCTGAAGTTGTCTGTGAATGTGGAGTTGGTGGTATGTGAAACCCGCATGTGGAGCATTGGTTTGTGTGGGATGCCCTTCCAGGTTCATTTCCGTCCTAGGCACTCAATGGGCATTAAGCATAGAGTGTGAAAACTGAGTTTCCTTGAGAGCTTGTTGCAAGTATGATGGTGTGTGAGGTTAGTGAGCCAAATGGAGTTGTTCTCCCACAAGAACCACTCGGCTGATCCTTCTTCAATATGCGCTTCACCAACATGCAGTGTTTCCTTGATTGAATTAGCTCTCACACCAATATTTGCGTCGGGAGCCTTTGTAATGACCTCTATTTGAAAACGGCTTTGGCGCTGAAGTTGTCTGTGAATGTGGAGTTGGTGGCATGTGAAACCCGCATGTGGAGCATTCGTTTGTGTGGGACGCCCTACCAGGTTCATTTCAGTCCTAGGCACTCAAAGGGCATTAAGCATAGAGTGTGAAAACTGAGTTTACTTGAGAGCTGCTTGGAAGTATGATGGTGTGTGAAGTTAGTGAGCCAAATGGAGTTGTTCTCCCACAAGAACCACTCGGCTGATTCTTCTTCAATATGCGCTTCACCAACATGCTGTGTTTCCTTGATTGAATTAGCTCTCACACCAATATTTGCGTCTAGAGCCTTTGTAATGAGCGCTATCTGAAAACGGCTGTGGCACTGAAGTTGTTTGTGAATGTGGAGTTGGTGGCATGTGAAACCCTCATGTGGAGCATTCATTTGTGTGGAATGCCCTACCATGATCATTCCTACATAATGCCCTCAAAGGGCATTAACCATAGAGTGTGAAAACTGAGTTTCCTTGAGAGCTGCTTGGAAGCCTGATGGTGTGTGAAGTTAGTGAGCCAAATGGAGTTGTTCTCCCACAAGAACCACTCGGCTGATTCTTCTTCAATATGCGCTTCACCAACATGCAGTGTTTCCTTGATTGAATTAGCTCTCACACCAATATTTGCATCTGGAGCCTTTGTATTGAGGTCACTCTGAAAACGGCTTTGGCGCTGAAGTTGTCTGTGAATGTGGAGTTGGTGGTATGTGAAACCCGCATGTGGAGCATTGGTTTGTGTGGGATGCCCTTCCAGGTTCATTTCAGTCCTAGGCACTCAATGGGCATTAAGCATAGAGTGTGAAAACTCAGTTTCCTTGAGAGCTGCTTGGAAGCTTGATGGTGTGTGAAGTTAGTGAGCCAAATGGCGTTGTTCTCCCACGAGAACCACTCGGCTGATTCTTCTTCAATAGGCCCTTCACCAACATGCAGTGTTTCCTTGATTGAATTAGCTCTCACACCAATATTTGCGCCTTGAACCTTTGTATTGAGGGCTCTCTGAAAACGTCTTTTGCGCTGAAGTTGTCTGTGAATGTGGAGTTGGTGGCATGTGAAACCCGCATGTGGAGCATTGGTTTGTGTGGGAAGCTCTACCAGGTTCATTACTAGAAAATGCCCTCAAAGCTCATTAAGCATAGAGTGTGAAAACTGAGTTTCCTTGAGAGCTGCTTGGAAGCCTGATGGTGTGTGAAGTTAGTGAGCCAAACGGAGTTGTTCTCCCACAAAAACCACTCGGCTGATCCTTCTTCAATATGCGCTTCACCAACATGCAGTGTTTCCTTGATTGAATTAGCTCTCACACCAATATTTGCGTCTAGAGCCTTTGCATTGAGGGCTATCTGAAAACGGCTGTGGCGGTGAAGTTGCCTGTGAATGTGGAGTTGGTGGCATGTGAAACCGCATGTGGAGCATTCGTTTGTGTGGGATGCTCTACCAGGTTTATTCCTAGATAACGCACTCAAAGGGCACTAAGCATAGAGTGTGAAAACTGAGTTTCCTTGAGAGCTGCTTGGAAGCCTGATGGTGTGTGAAGTTAGTGAGCCAAATGGAGTTGTTCTCCCACAAGAACCACTCGGCTGATCCTTATTCAATATGCGCTTCACCAACATACAGTGTTTCCTTGATTGAATTAGCTCTCACACCAATATTTGCGTCTAGAGCCTTTGCATTGAGGGCTATGTGAAAACGGCTGTGGAACTGAAGTTGCCTGTGAATGTGGAGTTGGTGGCATGTGAAAACCGCATGTGGAGCATTCGTTTGTGTGGGATGCTCACCAAGATTCATTTCAGTCCTAGGCACTCAAAGGGCACTAAGCACAGAGTGTGAAAACTGAGTTTCCTTGAGAGCTGCTTTGAAGCCTGATGGTGTGTGAAGTTAGTGAGCCAAATGGAGTTGTTCTCCCACAATAACCACTCGGCTGATCCTTCTTCAATAGGCCCTTCACCAACATGCAGTGTTTCCTTGATTGAAGTAGCTCTTACACCAATATTTGCGTCTAGAGCCTTTGCATTGAGGGTTATGTGAAAACGGCTGTGTTGCTGAAGTTGCCTGTGAATGTGGAGTTGGTGGCATGTGAAACCCGCATGTGGAGCATTCGTTTGTGTGGGATGCTCTACCAGGTTCATTCCTAGATAATGCACTCAAAGGGCACTAAGCATAGAGTGTGAAAACTGAGTTTCCTTGAGAGCTGCTTGGAAGCCTGATGGTGTGTGAAGTTAGTGAGCCAAATGGAGTTGTTCTCCCACAAGAACCACTCGGCTGATTCTTCTTCAATATGCGCTTCACCAACATGCAGTGTTTCCTGATTGAACCAGCTCTCACACCAATATTTGCGTCTGGAGCCTTTGTAATGAGCACTATCTGATAACAGCTTTGGCGCTGAAGATGTCTGTGAATGTGGAGTTGGTGGCATGTGAAACCCTCATGTGAAGCATAGGTTTGTGTGGGAAGCTCACCAAGCTTCATTTCAGTCCTAGGCACTCAAAGGGCACTAAGCATAGAGTGTGAAAACTGAGTTTCCTTGAGAGCTGCTTGGAAGCCTGATGGTGCGTGAAGTTAGTGAGCCAAATAGCGTTGTTCTCCCACAAGAACCACTCGGCTGATTCTTCTTCAGTATGCGCTTCACCAACATGCAGTGTTTCCTTGATTGAATTAGCTCTCACACCAATATTTGTGCCTAGAGCCTTTGTATTGAGGGCTCTCTGAAAACGGCTTTTGCGCCAAAGTTGTCTGTAAATGTGGAGTTGGTGGCATGTGAAACCCTCATGTGGAGCATAGGTTTGTGTGGGAAGCTCACCAAGCTTCATTTCAGTCCTAGGCACTCAAAGGGCACTAAGCATAGAGTGTGAAAACTCAGTTTCCTTGTGAGCTGCTTGGAAGCCTGATGGTTTGTGAAGTTAGTGAGCCAAACGGAGTTGTTCTCCCACAAGAACCACTCGGCTGATTCTTCTTCAATATGCCCTTCAGCAACATGCAGTGTTTCCTTGATTGAATTAGCTCTCACACTAATATTTGCGTCTAGAGCCTTTGCATTGAGGGCTCTCTGAAAACGGCTGTGGCGCTGAAGTTGCCTGTGAATGTGGAGTTGGTGGCATGTGAAAACCGCATGTGAAGCATTCGTTTGTGTGGGATGCTCACCAAGCTTCATTTCAGTCCTAGGCACTCAATGGGCATTAAGCATAGAGTGTGAAAACAGAGTTTCCGTGAGAGCTGCTTGGAAGCCTGATGGTGCGTTAAGTTAGTGAGCCAAATAGCGTTGTTCTCCCACAAGAACCACTCGGCTGATTCTTCTTCAGTATGCGCTTGACCAACATGCAGTGTTTCCTTGATTGAACTAGCTCTCACACTAATATTTGCATCTGGAGCCTTTACAATGAGCGCTATCTGAAAACGGCTTTGGCGCTGAAGTTGCCTGTAAATGTGGAGTTGGTGGCATGTGAAAGCCTCATGTGGAGCATTGGTTGTGTGGGAGCTCACCAAGCTTCATTTCAGTCCTAGGCACTCAAAGGGCACTAAGCATAGAGTGTGAAAACTGAGTTTCCTTGAGAGCTGCTTGGAAGCCTGATGGTGTGTGAAGTTAGTGAGCCAAACGGAGTTGTTCTCCCACAAGAACCACTCGGCTGATCCTTCTTCAATATGCGCTTCACCAACATGCAGTGTTTCCTTGATTGAATTAGCTCTCACACCAATATTTGCGTCTAAAGCCTTTGCAATGGGGGCTATCTGAAAACGGCTGTGGCGCTGAAGTTGCCTGTGAATGTGGAGTTGGTGGCATGTGAAACCCGCATGTGGAGCATTGGTTTGTGTGGGATGCTCTACCAGGTTCATTCCTAGATAATGCACTCAAAGGGCATTAAGCATAGAGTGTGAAAACTGAGTTTCCTTGAGAGCTGCTTGGAAGCCTGATGGTGTGTGAAGTTAGTGAGCCAAATGGAGTTGTTCTCCCACAAGAACCACTCGGCTGATCCTTCTTCAATAGGCCCTTCTCCAACATGCAGTGTTTCCTTGATTGAATTAGCTCTCACACCAATATTTTTGTCTAGAGCCTTTGTAATGAGCACTATCTGAAAACGGCTGGGGCGCTGAAGTTGCCTGTGAATGTGGAGTTGGTGGCATGTGAAACCCTCATGTGGAGCATAGGTTTGTGTGGGAAGCTCACCAAGCTTCATTTCAGTCCTAGGCACTCAAAGGGCATTAAGCATAGAGTGTGAAAACTGAGTTTCCTTGAGAGCTGCTTGGAAGCCTGATGGTGTGTGAAGTTAGTGAGCCAAATGGAGTTGTTCTCCCACAAGAACCACTCGGCTGATTCTTCTTCAATATGTGCTTCACCAACATGCAGTGTTTCCTTGATTGAAGTAGCTCTCACACCAATATGTGCGCCTAGAGCCTTTGTATTGAAGGCTCTCTGAAAACGGCTTTGGCACTGAAGTTGTCCTTAAATGTGGAGTTGGTGGCATGTGAAATCCGCATGTGGTGCATTGGCTTGTTTGGGATGTTCTACCAGGTTCATTCTTAGATAATGCACTCAAAGGGCACTAAGCATAGAGTGTGAAAACTGAGTTTCCTTGAGAGCTGCTTGGAAACCCGATGGTGTGTGAAGTTAGTGAGCCAAATGGAGTTGTTCTCCCATAAGAACCACTCGGCTGATTCTTCTTCAATATGCGCTTCACAAACATGCAGTGTTTCCTTGTTTGAACTAGCTCTCATACCAATATTTGCATCTGGAACCTTTGTAATGAGCGCTATCTGAAAACGGCTTTTGCGCCAAAGTTGTCTGTAAATGTGGATTTGGTGGTATGTGAAACCCGCATGTGGAGCATTCGTTTGTGTGGGATGCTCAACAAGCTTCATTTCAGTCCTAGGCACTTAAAGGGCATTAAGCATAGAGTGTGAAAACTGAGTTTGCTTGAGAGCTGCTTGGAAGCCTGATGGTGTGTGAAGTTAGGGAGCCAAATGGAGTTGTTCTCCCACAAGATCCACTCGGCTGATTCTTCTTCAATATGCCCTTCACCAACATGCAGTGTTTCCTTGATTGAATTAGCTGTCACACCAATTTTTGCGTCTGGAGCCTTTGTATTGAGGGCTCTCTGAAAAAGGCTTTGGCGCTGAAGTTGTCTGTAAATGTGGAGTTGGTGGCATGTGAAACCCGCATGTGGAGCATTCTTTTGTGTGGGATGCTCTACCAGGTTCATTCCTAGAAAATGCACTCAAAGGGCATTAAGCATAGAGTGTGTAAACTGAGTTTTTTTTTTTTTTTGAGAGCTGCTTGGAAGCCTGATAGTTTGTGAAGTTAGTGAGCCAAATGGAGTTGTTCTCCCACAAAAACCACTTGGCTGATTCTTCTTCAATATACCCTTCTCCAACATGCAGTGTTTCCTTGATTGAACCTGCTCTCACACCAATATTTGCGTCTGGAGCCTTTGTAATGAGCGCTATCTGAAAACGGCTTTGGCGCTGAAGTTGTCTGTGAATGTGGAATTGGTGGAATGTGAAAACCTCATGTGGAGCATAGGTTTGTGTGGGAAGCTCACCTAGCTTCATTTCAGTCCTAGGCACTCAAAGGGCATTAAGCATAGAGTGTGAAAACTGAGTTTCCTTGAGAGCTGCTTGGAAGCCTGATGGTGTGTGAAGTTAGTGAGCCAAATGGAGTTGTTCTCCCACAAGAACCACTCGGCTGTTTCTTCTTCAATATGCCCTTCACCAACATGCAGTGTTTCCTTGATTGAATTAGCTCTCACAGCAATATTTGCGTCTAGAGCCTTTGTATTGAGGGCTCTCTGAAAACGGCTTTGGCACTGAAGTTGCCTGAGAATGTGGAGTTGGTGGCATGTGAAACCCGCATGTGGAGCATTCTTTTGTGCAGGATGCTCTACCAGGTTCATTCCTAGATAATGCACTCAAAGTGCATTAAGCATAGAGTGTGAAAACTGAGTTTCCTTGAGAGCTGCTTGGAAGCCTGATGGTGTGTGAAGTTAGTGAGCCAAATGGAGTTATTCTCCCACAAGAACCACTCGGCTGATTCTTCTTCAATATGCGCTTCACCAACGTGCACTGCTTCCTTGATTGAATTAGCTCTCACACCAATATTTGCGTCTAGAGCCTTTGCATTGAGGGCTATCTGAAAACGGCTGTGGCGCCGAAGTTGTCTGTGTATGTGGAGTTGGTGGCATGTGAAACCCTCATGTGGAGCATTCGTTTGTGTGGAATGTTGTATCAGGTTCAGTGCTAGACAATGCACTCAAAGGGCATTAAGCATAGAGTGTGAAAACTGAGTTTGCTTGAGAGCTGCTTGGAAGCCTGATGGTGTGTGAAGTTAGTGAGCCAAATGGAGTTGTTCTCCCACAAGAACCACTCGGCTGATTCTTCTTCAATATGCGCTTCACCAACATGCAGTGTTTCCGTGATTGAATTAGCTCTCACACCAATATTTGCGTCTGGAGCCTTTGTATTGCGGTCTCTCTGAAAACGGCTGTGGCGCTGAAGTTGTCTGTGAATGTGGAGTTGGTGGCATGTGAAACCCGCATGTATAGCAGTGGTTTGTGTGGGATGCTCACCAAGCTTCATTTCAGTCCTAGGCACTCAAAGGGCATTAAGCATAGAGTGTGAAAACTGAGTTTCCTTGAGAGCTGCTGGGAAGCCTGATGGTGTGTGAAGTTAGTGAGCCAAATGGAGTTGTTCTCCCACAAGAAACACTCGGCTGATTCTTCTTCAATATGCGCTTCACCAACATGCAGTGTTTCCTTGATTGAATTAGCTCTCACACCAATATTTGCTTCTAAAGCCTTTGCATTGAGGGCTATCTGAAAACGGCTGTTGCGCTGAAGTTGCCTGTGAATGTGGAGTTGGTGGCATGTGAAACCCGCATGTGGAACATTGGTTTGTGTGGGATGCTCTACCAGGTTCATTCCTAGATAATGCACTCAAAGGGCATTAAGCATAGAGTGTGAAAACTGAGTTTCCTTGAGAGCTGCTTGGAAGCCTGATGGTGTGTGAAGTTAGTGAGCCAAATGGAGTTGTTCTCCCACAAGAACCACTCGGCTGATCCTTCCTCAATAGGCCCTTCTCCAACATGCAGTGTTTCTTTGATTGAATTAGCTCTCACACCAATATTTTTGTCTAGAGCCTTTGTAATGAGCACTATCTGAAAACGGCTGTGGCGCTGAAGTTGCCTGTGAATGTGGAGTTGGTGGCATGTGAAACCCTCATGTGGAGCATAGGTTTGTGTGGGAAGCTCACCTAGCTTCATTTCAGTCCTAGGCACTCAAAGGGCATTAAGCATAGAGTGTGAAAACTGAGTTTCCTTGAGAGCTGCTTGGAAGCCTGATGGTGTGTGAAGTTAGTGAGCCAAATGGAGTTGTTCTCCCACAAGAACCACTCGGCTGATTTTTCTTCAATATGTGCTTCACCAACATGCAGTGTTTCCTTGATTGAATTAGCTCTCACACCAATATTTGCGCCTAGAGCCTTTGTATTGAAGGCTCTCTGAAAACGGCTTTGGCACTGAAGTTGTCCTTAAATGTGGAGTTGGTGGCATGTGAAATCCGCATGTGGTGCATTGGCTTGTTTGGGATGTTCTACCAGGTTCATTCTTAGATAATGCACTCAAAGGGCACTAAGCATAGAGTGTGAAAACTGAGTTTCCTTGAGAGCTGCTTGGAAACCTGATGGTGTGTGAAGTTAGTGAGCCAAATGGAGTTGTTCTCCCATAAGAACCACTCGGCTGATTTTTCTTCAATATGCGCTTCACAAACATGCAGTGTTTCCTTGTTTGAACTAGCTCTCATACCAATATTTGCGTCTGGAACCTTTGTAATGAGCGCTATCTGAAAACGGCTTTTGCGCCAAAGTTGTCTGTAAATGTGGAGTTGGTGGTATGTGAAACCCGCATGTGGAGCATTCGTTTGTGTGGGATGCTCAACAAGCTTCATTTCAGTCCTAGCCACTTAAGTGCATTAAGCATAGAGTGTGAAAACTGAGTTTCCTTGAGAGCTGCTTGGAAGCCTGATGGTGTGTGAAGTTAGTGAGCCAAATGGAGTTGTTCTCCCACAAGAACCACTCAGCTGATTCTTCTTCAATATGCGCTTCACAAACATGCAGTGTTTCCGTGATTGAATTAGCTGTCACACCAATTTTTGCGTCTGGAGCCTTTGTATTGAGGGCTCTCTGAAAAAGGCTTTGGCGCTGAAGTTGTCTGTAAATGTGGAGTTGGTGGCCTGTGAAACCCGCATGTGGAGCATTCTTTTGTGTGGGATGCTCTACCAGGTTCATTCCTAGAAAATGCACTCAAAGGGCACTAAGCATAGAGTGTGAAAACTGAGTTTCCTTGAGAGCTGCTTGGAAGCCTGATGGTGTGTGAAGTTAGTGAGCCAAATGGAGTTGTTCTCCCACAAGAACCACTCGGCTGATCCTTCTTCAATAGGCCCTTCACCAACATGCAGTGTTTCCTTGATTGAAGTAGCTCTCACACCAACATGTGCGTCTTAGAGCCTTTGCATTGAGGGCTCTCTGAAAACGGCTGTGGCGCTGAAGTTGCCTGTGAATGTGGAGTTGGTGGCATGTGAAAACCGCATGTGGAGCATTCGTTTGTGTGGGATGCTCTACCAGGTTCATTCCAAATAATGCACTCAAAGGGCACTAAGCATAGAGTGTGAAAACTGAGTTTCCTTGAGAGCTGCTTGGAAGCCTGATGGTGTGTGAAGTTAGTGAGCCAAATGGAGTTGTTCTCCCACAAGAAACACTCGGCTGATCCTTCTTATAGGCCCTTCACCAACATGCAGTGTTTCCTTGATTGAATTACCTCTCACACCAATATTTGCGTCTAGAGCTTTTGCATTGAGGGCTATCTGAAAACGGCTGTGGCGCTGAAGTTGTCTGTGAATGTGGAGTTGGTGGCATGTGAAACCCGCATGTGAAGCATTCATTTGTGTGGGATGCTCACCAAGCTTCATTTCAGTCCTAGGCACTCAAAGGGCACTAAGCATAGAGTGTGAAACCTGAGTTTCCTTGAGAGCTGCTTGGAAGCCTGATGGTGTGTGAAGTTAGTGAGCCAAATGGAGTTGTTCTCCCACAAGAACCACTCGGCTGATCCTTATTCAATATGCCCTTAACCAACATGCAGTGTTTCCTTGATTGAATTAGCTCTCACACTAATATTTGCGTCTAGAGCCTTTGCATTGAGGGCTCTCTGAAAACGGCTTTGGCGCTGAAGTTGCCTGTGAATGTGGAGTTGGTGGCATGTGAAAACCGCATGTGGAGCATTCGTTCGTGTGGGATGCTCACCAAGCTTCATTTCAGTCCTAGGCACTCAAAGGGCACTAAGCATAGAGTGTGAAAAATGAGTTTGCTTGAGAACTGCTTGGAAGCCTGATGGTGTGTGAAGTTAGTGAGCCAAATGGAGTTGTTCTCCCACAAGAACCACTCGGCTGATCCTTCTTCAATAGGCCCTTCACCAACATGCAGTGTTTCCTTGATTGAATTAGCTCTCGCAACAATATTTGTGTCTAGAGCCTTTGCATTGAGGGCTATCTGAAAACGGCTGTGGCGCTGAAGTTGCCTGTGAATGTGGAGTTGGTGGCATGTGAAACCCGCATGTGGAGCATTCGTTTGTGTGGGATGCTCTACCAGGTTCATTCCTAGATAATGCACTCAAAGGGCACTAAGCATAGAGTGTGAAAACTGAGTTTGCTTGAGAGCTGCTTGGAAGCCTGATGGTGTGTGAAGTTAGTGAGCCAAATGGAGTTGTTCTCCCACAAGAACCACTCGGCTGATTCTTCTTCAATATGCGCTTCACCAACATGCAGTGTTTCCTTGATTGAATTAGCTCTCACACCAATATTTGCGTCTAGAGCCTTTGCATTGAGGGCTCTCTGAAAACGGCTGTGGCGCTGAAGTTGCCTGAGAATGTGGAGTTGGTGGCATGTGAAACCCGCATGTGGAGCATTCGTTTGTGTGGGATGCTCTACCAGGTTCATTCCTAGATAATGCACTCAACGGGCACTAAGCATAGAGTGTGAAAACTGAGTTTCCTTGAGAGCTGCTTGGAAGCCTGATGGTGTGTGAAGTTAGTGAGCCAAATGGAGTTGTTCTCCCACAAGAACCACTCGGCTGATCCTTCTTCAATATACCCTTCACCAACATGCAGTGTTTCCTTGATTGAATTAGCTCTCACACCAATATTTGCGTCTAGAGCCTTTGCATTATGCGTCTAGAGCCTTTGCATTGAGGGCTATCTGAAAAGGGCTGTGGCGCTGAAGTTGCCTGAGAATGTGGAGTTGGTGGCATGTGAAACCCGCATGTGG
This sequence comes from Ochotona princeps, assembly GCF_030435755.1. Lineage (NCBI taxonomy): Eukaryota > Metazoa > Chordata > Mammalia > Lagomorpha > Ochotonidae > Ochotona > Ochotona princeps. The sequence goes on from NW_026700974.1 coordinate 424,825, forward strand.
AGCATTCGTTTGTGTGGGATGCTCTACCAGGTTCATTCCTAGATAATGCACTCAAAGGGCACTAAGCATAGAGTGTGAAAACTGAGTTTCCTTGAGAGCTGCTTGGAAGCCTGATGGTGTGTGAAGTTAGTGAGCCAAATGGAGTTGTTCTCCCACAAGAACCACTCGACTGATCCTTCTTCAATAGGCCCTTCACCAACATGCAGTGTTTCCTTGATTGAATTAGCTCTCACACCAATATTTGCGTCTAGAGCCTTTGCATTGAGGGCTCTCTGAAAACGGCTGTGGCGCTGAAGTTGCCTGTGAATGTGGAGTTGGTGGCATGTGAAACCCGCATGTGGAGCATTCTTTTGTGCAGGATGCTCTACCAGGTTCATTCCTAGATAATGCGCTCAAAGGGCACTAAGCATAGAGTGTGAAAACTGAGTTTCCTTGAGAGCTGCTTGGAAGCCTGATGGTGTGTGAAGTTAGTGAGCCAAATGGAGTTGTTCTCCCACAAGAACCACTCGGCTGATCCTTCTTCAATATGCTCTTCACCAACATGCAGTGTTTCCTTGATTGAATTAGCTCTCACCCAATATTTGCGCCTAGAGCGTTTGTATTGAGGGCTCTCTGAAAACGGCTTTGGCACTGAAGTTGTCTGTAAATGTGGAGTTGGTGGCATGTGAAACCCGCATGTGGAGCATTGGATTTTTTGGGATGTTCTATCAGGTTCATACTTAGATAATCACTCAAAGGGCATTAAGCATAGAGTGTGAAAACTGAGTTTCCTTGAGAGCTGCTTGGAAACCTGATGGTGTGTGAAGTTAGTGAGCCAAATGGAGTTGTTCTCCCACAAGAACCACTCGGCTGATTCTTCTTCAATATGCGCTTCACAAACATGCAGTGTTTCCTTGTTTGAACTAGCTCTCACACCAATATTTGCGTCTGGAACCTTTGTAATGAGCGCTATCTGTAAACGACGTTTGCGCCAAAGTTGTCTGTAAATGTGGAGTTGGTGGCATGTGAAACACGCATGTGGAGCATTGGTTTGTGTGGGATGACCTACCATTTTCATTCCTAGATAATGCACTCAAAGGGCATTAAGCATAGAGTGTGAAAACTGAGTTTCCTTGAGAGCTGCTTGGAAGCCTGATGGTGTGTGAAGTTAGTGAGCCAAATGGAGTTGTTCTCCCACAAGAACCACTCGGCTGATTCTTCTTCAGTAGGCCCTTCACCAACATGCAGTGTTTCCTTGATTGAAGTAGCTCTCACACCAATATTTGCGCCTAGAGCCTTTGTATTGAAGGCTCTCTGAAAACGGCTTTGGCACTGAAGTTGTCTGTAAATGTGGAGTTGGTGGCATGTGAAATCCGCATGTGGTGCATTGGCTTGTTTGGGATGTTCTACCAGGTTCATTCTTAGATAATGCACTCAAAGGGCACTAAGCATAGAGTGTGAAAACTGAGTTTTTTTTTTTGAGAGCTGCTTGGAAGCCTGATGGTGTGTGAAGTTAGTGAGCCAAATGGAGTTGTTCTCCCACAAGAACCACTTGGCTGATTCTTCTTCAATATGCGCTTCACCAACATGCAGTGTTTCCTTGATTGAACTAGCTCTCACACCAATATTTGCGTCTGGAGCCTTTGCATTGAGGGCTATCTGAAAACGGCTTTGGCGCTGAAGTTGTCTGTGAATGTGGAGTTGGTGGCATGTGAAAACCTCATGTGGAGAATAGGTTTGTGTGGGAAGCTCACCAAGCTTCATTTCAGTCCTAGGCACTCAAAGGGCACTAAGCATAGAGTGTGAAAACTGAGTTTCCTTGAGAGCTGCTTGGAAGCCTGATGGTGTGTGAAGTTAGTGAGCCAAATGGAGTTGTTCTCCCACAAGAACCACTCGGCTGATTCTTCTTCAATATGTGCTTCACCAACATGCAGTGTTTCCTTGATTGAATTAGCTCTCACACCAATATATGCGTCTAGAGCCTTTGTATTGAAGGCTCTCTGAAAACGGCTTTGGCACTGAAGTTGTCCTTAAATGTGGAGTTGGTGGCATGTGAAATCCGCATGTGGTGCATTGGCTTGTTTGGGATGTTCTACCAGGTTCATTCTTAGATAATGCACTCAAAGGGCACTAAGCATAGAGTGTGAAAACTGAGTTTCCTTGAGAGCTGCTTGGAAGCCTGATGGTGTGTGAAGTTAGTGAGCCAAATGGAGTTGTTCTCCCATAAGAACCACTCGGCTGATTTTTCTTCAATATGCGCTTCACAAACATGCAGTGTTTCCTTGTTTGAACTAGCTCTCATACCAATATTTGCGTCTGGAACCTTTGTAATGAGCGCTATCTGAAAACGGCTTTTGCGCCAAAGTTGTCTGTAAATGTGGATTTGGTGGTATGTGAAACCCGCATGTGGAGCATTCGTTTGTGTGGGATGCTCAACAAGCTTCATTTCAGTCCTAGGCACTCAAAGGGCATTAAGCATAGAGTGTGAAAACTGAGTTTGCTTGAGAGCTGCTTTGAAGCCTGATGGTGTGTGAAGTTAGTGAGCCAAATGGAGTTGTTCTCCCACAAGAACCACTCGGCTGATTCTTCTTCAATATGCCCTTCACCAACATGCAGTGTTTCCTTGATTGAATTAGCTGTCACAACAATTTTTGCGTCTGGAGCCTTTGTATTGAGGGCTCTCTGAAAAAGGCTTTGGCGCTGAAGTTGTCTGTAAATGTGGAGTTGGTGGCATGTGAAACCCGCATGTGGAGCATTCTTTTGTGTGGGATGCTCTACCAGGTTCATTCCTAGAAAATGCACTCAAAGGGCATTAAGCATAGAGTGTGTAAACTGAGTTTTTTTTTTGAGAGCTGCTTGGAAGCCTGGTGGTGTGTGAAGTTAGTGAGCCAAATGGAGTTGTTCTCCCACAAGAACCACTTGGCTGATTCTTCTTCAATATGCGCTTCTCCAACATGCAGTGTTTCCTTGATTGAACTAGCTCTCACACCAATATTTGCGCCTAGAGCCTTTGTAATGAGCGCTATCTGAAAACGGCTTTGGCGCTGAAGTTGTCTGTGAATGTGGAGTTGGTGGCATGTGAAAACCGCATGTGGAGCATAGGTTTGTGTGGGAAGCTCACCAAGCTTCATTTCAGTCCTAGGCACTCAAAGGGCATTAAGCATAGAGTGTGAAAACTGAGTTTCCTTGAGAGCTGCTTGGAAGCCTGATGGTGTGTGAAGTTAGTGAGCCGAATGGAGTTGTTCTCCCACAAGAACCACTCGTCTGATTCTTCTTCAATATGCCCTTCACCAACATGCAGTGTTTCCTTGATTGAATTAGCTCTCACACCAATATTTGCGCCTAGATCCTTTGTATTGAGGGCTCTCTGAAAACGGCTTTGGCGCTGAAGTTGCCTGAGAATGTGGAGTTGGTGGCATGTGAAACCCGCATGTGGAGCATTCGTTTGTGTGGGATGCTCTACCAGGTTCATTCCTAGAAAATGCACTCAAAGTGCATTAAGCATAGAGTGTGAAAACTGAGTTTCCTTGAGAGCTGCTTGGAAGCCTGATGGTGTGTGAAGTTAGTGAGCCAAATGGAGTTATTCTCCCACAAGAACCACTAGGCTGATCCTTCTTCAATATGCGCTTCACCAACATGCAGTGTTTCCGTGATTGAATTAGCTCTCACACCAATATTTGCGTCTGGAGCCTTTGTATTGAGGTCTCTCTGAAAACGTCTTTGGAGCTGAAGTTGTCTGTGAATGTGGAGTTGGTGGCATGTGAAACCCGCATGTGGAGCATTGGTTTGTGTGGGATGCTCACCAAGCTTCATTTCAGTCCTAGGCACTCAAAGGGCATTAAGCATAGAGTGTGAAAACTGAGTTTCCTTGAGAGCTGCTGGGAAGCCTGATGGTGTGTGAAGTTAGTGAGCCAAATGGAGTTGTTCTCCGACAAGAAACACTCGGCTGATTCTTCTTCAATATGCGCTTCACCAACATGCAGTGTTTCCTTGATTGAATTAGCTCTCACACCAATATTTGCGTCTAAAGCCTTTGCATTGAGGGCTATGTGAAAACGGCTGTGGCGCTGAAGTTGCCTGTGAATGTGGAGTTGGTGGCATGTGAAACCCGCATGTGGAGCATTCGTTTGTGTGGGATGCTCTACCAGGTTCATTCCTAGATAATGCACTCAAAGGGCACTAAGCATAGAGTGTGAAAACTGAGTTTCCTTGAGAGCTGCTTGGAAGCCTGATGGTGTGTGAAGTTAGTGAGCCAAATGGAGTTGTTCTCCCACAAAAACCACTCGGCTGATTCTTCTTCAATATGCCCTTCACCAACATGCAGTGTTTCCTTGATTGAATTAGCTCTCACACTAATATTTGCGTCTAGAGCCTTTGCATTGAGGGCTATCTGAAAACGGCTGTGGCGTTGAAGTTGCCTGTGAATGTGGAGTTGGTGGCATGTGAAACCCGCATGTGGAGCATTCGTTTGTGTGGGATGCTCACCAAGATTCATTTCAGTCCTAGGCACTCAAAAGGCACTAAGCATAGAGTGTGAAAACTGAGTTTCCTTGAGAGCTGCTTGGAAGCCTGATGGTGTGTGAAGTTAGTGAGCCAAATGGAGTTGTTCTCCCACAAGAACCACTCGGCTGATCCTTTTTATAGGCCCTTCACCAACATGCAGTGTTTCCTTGATTGAATTAGCTCTCACACCAATATTTGCGTCTAAAGCCTTTGAATTGAGGGCTATCTGAAAACGGCTGTGGCGCTGAAGTTGCCTGTGAATGTGGAGTTGGTGGCATGTGAAACCCGCATGTGGAGCATTCGTTTGTGTGGGATGCTCTACCAGGTTCATTCCTAGATAATGCACTCAAAGGGCACTAAGCATAGAGTGTGAAAACTGAGTTTCCTTGAGAGCTGCTTGGAAGCCTGATGGTGTGTGAAGTTAGTGAGCCAAATGGAGTTGTTCTCCCACAAGAACCACTCGGCTGATCCTTCTTCAATATGCCCTTCACCAACATGCAGTGTTTCCTTGATTGAATTAGCTCTCACCCAATATTTGCGCCTAGAGCGTTTGTATTGAGGGCTCTCTGAAAACGGCTTTGGCACTGAAGTTGTCTGTAAATGTGGAGTTGGTGGCATGTGAAACCCGCATGTGGAGCATTGGATTTTTTGGGATGTTCTATCAGGTTCATACTTAGATAATCACTCAAAGGGCATTAAGCATAGAGTGTGAAAACTGAGTTTCCTTGAGAGCTGCTTGGAAACCTGATGGTGTGTGAAGTTAGTGAGCCAAATGGAGTTGTTCTCCCACAAGAACCACTCGGCTGATTCTTCTTCAATATGCGCTTCACCAACATGCAGTGTTTCCTTGTTTGAACTAGCTCTCACACCAATATTTGCATCTGGAACCTTTGTAATGAGCGCTATCTGTAAACGACTTTTGCGCCAAAGTTGTCTGTAAATGTGGAGTTGGTGGCATGTGAAACCCGCATGTGGAGCATTGGTTTGTGTGGGATGACCTACCATTTTCATTCCTTTATAATGCACTCAAAGGGCATTAAGCATAGAGTGTGAAAACTGAGTTTCCTTGAGAGCTGCTTGGAAGCCTGATGGTGTGTGAAGTTAGTGAGCCAAATGGAGTTGTTCTCCCACAAGAACCACTCGGCTGATTCTTCTTCAGTAGGCCCTTCACCAACATGCAGTGTTTCCTTGATTGAAGTAGCTCTCACACCAATATTTGCGCCTAGAGCCTTTGTATTGAAGGCTCTCTGAAAACGGCTTTGGCACTGAAGTTGTCTGTAAATGTGGAGTTGGTGGCATGTGAAATCCGCATGTGGTGCATTGGCTTGTTTGGGATGTTCTACCAGGTTCATTCTTAGATAATGCACTCAAAGGGCACTAAGCATAGAGTGTGAAAACTGAGTTTCCTTGAGAGCTGCTTGGAAGCCTGATGGTGTGTGAAGTTAGTGAGCCAAATGGAGTTGTTCTCCCACAAGAACCACTCGGCTGATCCTTCTTCAATAGGCCCTTCACCAACATGCAGTGTTTCCTTGATTGAAGTAGCTCTCACACCAATATTTGCGTCTAGAGCCTTTGCATTGAGGGCTATCTGAAAACGGCTGTGGCGCTGAAGTTGCCTGTGAATGTGGAGTTGGTGGCATGTGAAACCCGCATGTGGAGCATTCGTTTGTGTGGGATGCTCTACCAGGTTCATTCCTAGATAATGCACTCAAAGTGCACTAAGCATAGAGTGTGAAAACTGAGTTTCCTGGAGAGCTGCTTGGAAGCCTGATGGTGTGTGAAGTTAGTGAGCCAAATGGAGTTGTTCTCCCACAAGAACCACTCGGCTGATCCTTCTTCAATATACCCTTCACCAACATGCAGTGTTTCCTTGATTGAATTAGCTCTCACACCAATATTTGCGTCTAGAGCCTTTGCATTGAGGGCTATCTGAAAACGGCTGTGGCGCTGAAGTTGCCTGAGAATGTGGAGTTGGTGGCATGTGAAACCCGCATGTGGAGCATTCGTTTGTGTGGGATGCTCTACCAGGTTCATTCCTAGATAATGCACTCAAAGGGCACTAAGCATAGAGTGTGAAAACTGAGTTTCCTTGAGAGCTGCTTGGAAGCCTGATGGTGTGTGAAGTTAGTGAGCCAAATGGAGTTGTTCTCCCACAAGAACCACTCGGCTGATCCTTCTTCAATATGCCCTTCACCAACATGCAGTGTTTCCTTGATTGAATTAGCTCTCACACCAATATTTGCGTCTAGAGCCTTTGCATTGAGGGCTATCTGAAAACGGCTGTGGCGCTGAAGTTGCCTGTGAATGTGGAGTTGGTGGCATGTGAAACCCGCATGTGGAGCATTCTTTTGTGTGGGATGCTCTTCCAGGTTCATTCCTAGATAATGCACTCAAAGGGCACTAAGAGTAGAGTGTGAAAACTGAGTTTCCTTGAGAGCTGCTTGGAAGCCTGATGGTGTGTGAAGTTAGTGAGCCAAATGGAGTTGTTCTCCCACAAGAACCACTTGGCTGATTCTTCTTCAATATGCGCTTCACCAACATGCAGTGTTTCCTTGATTGAATTAGCTCTCACCCAATATTTGCGCCTAGAGCGTTTGTATTGAGGGCTCTCTGAAAACGGCTTTGGCACTGAAGTTGCCAGTAAATGTGGAGTTGGTGGCATGTGAAATCCGCATGTGGAGCATTGGCTTTTTGGGATGTTCTATCAGGTTCATTCTTAGATAATCACTCAAAGGGCATTAAGCATAGAGTGTGAAAACTGAGTTTCCTTGAGAGCTGCTTGGAAACCTGATGGTGTGTGAAGTTAGTGAGCCAAATGGAGTTGTTCTCCCACAAGAACGACTCGGCTGATTCTTCTTCAATATGCGCTTCACAAACATGCAGTGTTTCCTTGTTTGAACTAGCTCTCACACCAATATTTGCGTCTGGAACCTTTGTAATGAGCGCTATCTGAAAACGACTTTTGCGCCAAAGTTGTCTGTGAATGTGGAGTTGGTGGCATGTGAAACCCGCATGTGGAGCATTGGTTTTTGTGGGATGACCTACCATGTTCATTCCTAGATAATGCACTCAAAGGGCATTAAGCATAGAGTGTGAAAACTGAGTTTCCTTGAGAGCTGCTTGGAAGCCTGATGGTGTGTGAAGTTAGTGAGCCAAATGGAGTTGTTCTCCCACAAGAACCACTCGGCTGATTCTTCTTCAATATGCGCTTCACCAACATGCAGTGTTTCCTTGATTGAAGTAGCTCTCACACCAATATTTGCGCCTAGAGCCTTTGTATTGAAGGCTCTCTGAAAACGGCTTTGGCACTGAAGTTGTCCTTAAATGTGGAGTTGGTGGCATGTGAAATCCGCATGTGGTGCATTGGCTTGTTTGGGATGTTCTACCAGGTTCATTCTTAGATAATGTACTCAAAGGGCACTAAGCATAGAGTGTGAAAACTGAGTTTCCTTGAGAGCTGCTTGGAAGCCTGATGGTGTGTGAAGTTAGTGAGCCAAATGGAGTTGTTCTCCCACAAGAACCACTCGGCTGATTCTTCTTCAATATGCCCTTCACCAACATGCAGTGTTTCCTAGATTGAATTAGCTGTCACACCAATTTTTGCGTCTAGAGCCTTTGTATTGAGGGCTCTCTGAAAAAGGCTTTGGCGCTGAAGTTGTCTGTAAATGTGGAGTTGGTGGCATGTGAAACCCGCATGTGGAGCATTCTTTTGTGTGGGATGCTCTACCAGGCTCATTCCTAGAAAATGCACTCAAAGGGCATTAAGCATAGAGTGTGTAAACTGAGTTTTTTTTTTTTTTTTGAGAGCTGCTTGGAAGCCTGATGGTGTGTGAAGTTAGTGAGCCAAATGGAGTTGTTCTCCCACAAGAACCACTTGGCTGATTCTTCTTCAATATGCGCTTCACCAACATGCAGTGTTTCCTTGATTGAACTAGCTCTCACACCAATATTTGCGTCTGGAGCCTTTGCATTGAGGGCTATCTGAAAACGGCTTTGGCGCTGAAGTTGTCTGTGAATGTGGAGTTGGTGGCATGTGAAAACCTCATGTGGAGAATAGGTTTGTGTGGGAAGCTCACAAAGCTTCATTTCAGTCCTAGGCACTCAAAGGGCATTAAGCATAGAGTGTGAAAACTGAGTTTCCTTGAGAGCTGCTTGGAAGCCTGATGGTGTGTGAAGTTAGTGAGCCAAATGGAGTTGTTCTCCCACAAGAACCACTCGGCTGATTCTTCTTCAATATGTGCTTCACCAACATGCAGTGTTTCCTTGATTGAATTAGCTCTCACACCAATATTTGCGTCTAGAGCCTTTTTATTGAAGTTCTCTGAAAACGGCTTTGGCACTGAAGTTGTCCTTAAATGTGGAGTTGGTGCCATGTGAAATCCGCATGTGGTGCATTGGCTTGTTTGGGATGTTCTACCAGGTTCATTCTTAGATTATGCACTCAAAGGGCACTAAGCATAGAGTGAAAAAACTGAGTTTCCTTGAGAGCTGCTTGGAAGCCTGATGGTGTGTGAAGTTAGTGAGCCAAATGGAGTTGTTCTCCCATAAGAACCACTCGGCTGATTTTTCTTCAATATGCGCTTCACAAACATGCAGTGTTTCCTTGTTTGAACTAGCTCTCCTACCAATATTTGCGTCTGGAACCTTTGTAATGAGCGCTATCTGAAAACGGCTTTTACGCCAAAGTTGTCTGTAAATGTGGATTTGGTGGTATGTGAAACCCGCATGTGGAGCATTCGTTTGTGTGGGATGCTCAACAAGCTTCATTTCAGTCCTAGGCACTCAAAGGGCATTAAGCATAGAGTGTGAAAACTGAGTTTGCTTGAGAGCTGCTTTGAAGCCTGATGGTGTGTGAAGTTAGTGAGCCAAATGGAGTTGTTCTCCCACAAGAACCACTCGGCTGATTCTTCTTCAATATGCCCTTCACCAACATGCAGTGTTTCCTTGATTGAATTAGCTGTCACACCAATTTTTGCGTCTGGAGCCTTTGTATTGAGGGCTCTCTGAAAAAGGCTTTGGCGCTGAAGTTGTCTGTAAATGTGGAGTTGGTGGCATGTGAAACCCGCATGTGGAGCATTCTTTTGTGTGGGATGCTCTACCAGGTTCATTCCTAGAAAATGCACTCAAAGGGCATTAAGCATAGAGTGTGTAAACTGAGTTTTTTTTTTGAGAGCTGCTTGGAAGCCTGGTGGTGTGTGAAGTTAGTGAGCCAAATGGAGTTGTTCTCCCACAAGAACCACTTGGCTGATTCTTCTTCAATATGCGCTTCTCCAACATGCAGTGTTTCCTTGATTGAACTAGCTCTCACACCAATATTTGCGTCTGGAGCCTTTGTAATGAGCGCTATCTGAAAACGGCTTTGGCGCTGAAGTTGTCTGTGAATGTGGAGTTGGTGGCATGTGAAAACCGCATGTGGAGCATAGGTTTGTGTGGGAAGCTCACCAAGCTTCATTTCAGTCCTAGGCACTCAAAGGGCATTAAGCATAGAGTGTGAAAACTGAGTTTCCTTGAGAGCTGCTTGGAAGCCTGATGGTGTGTGAAGTTAGTGAGCCAAATGGAGTTGTTCTCCCACAAGAACCACTCGGCTGATTCTTCTTCAATATGCCCTTCACCAACATGCAGTGTTTCCTTGATTGAATTAGCTCTCACACCAATATTTGCGCCTAGATCCTTTGTATTGAGGGCTCTCTGAAAACGGCTTTGGCGCTGAAGTTGCCTGAGAATGTGGAGTTGGTGGCATGTGAAACCCGCATGTGGAGCATTCGTTTGTGTGGGATGCTCTACCAGGTTCATTCCTAGAAAATGCACTCAAAGTGCATTAAGCATAGAGTGTGAAAACTGAGTTTCCTTGAGAGCTGCTTGGAAGCCTGATGGTGTGTGAAGTTAGTGAGCCAAATGGAGTTATTCTCCCACAAGAACCACTCGGCTGATTCTTCTTCAATATGTGCTTCACCAACGTGCAGTGCTTCCTTGATTGAATTAGCTCTCACACCAATATTTGCGCATACAGCCTTTGCATTGAGGGCTATCTGAAAATGGCTTTGGCGCCGAAGTTGTCTGTGTATGTGGAGTTGGTGGCATGTGAAAACCGCATGTGGAGCATTGATTTGTGTGGAATGCTGTACCAGGGTCAGTGCTAGAAAATGCACTCAAAGGGCATTAAGAATAGAGTGTGAAAACTGAGTTTGCTTGAGAGCTGCTTGGAAGCCTGATGGTGTGTGAAGTTAGTGAGCCAAATGGAGTTGTTCTCCCACAAGAACCACTCGGCTGATCCTTCTTCAATATGCGCTTCACCAACATGCAGTGTTTCCGTGATTGAATTAGCTCTCACACCAATATTTGAGTCTGGAGCCTTTGTATTGAGGTCTCTCTGAAAACGTCTTTGGAGCTGAAGTTGTCTGTGAATGTGGAGTTGGTGGCATGTGAAACCCGCATGTGGAGCATTGGTTTGTGTGGGATGCTCACCAAGCTTCATTTCAGTCCTAGGCACTCAAAGGGCATGAAGCATAGAGTGTGAAAACTGAGTTTCCTTGAGAGCTGCTTGGAAGCCTGATGGTGTGTGAAGTTAGTGAGCCAAATGGAGTTGTTCTCCGACAAGAAACACTCGGCTGATTCTTCTTCAATATGCGCTTCACCAACATGCAGTGTTTCCTTGATTGAATTAGCTCTCACACCAATATTTGCGTCTAAAGCCTTTGCATTGACGGCTATCTGAAAACGGCTGTGGCGCTGAAGTTGCCTGTGAATGTGGAGTTGGTGGCATGTGAAACCCGCATGTGGAGCATTCATTTGTGTGGGATGCTCTACCAGGTTCATTCCTAGATAATGCACTCAAAGGGCACTAAGCATAGAGTGTGAAAACTGAGTTTCCTTGAGAGCTGCTTGGAAGCCTGATGGTGTGTGAAGTTAGTGAGCCAAATGGAGTTATTCTCCCACAAAAACCACTCGGCTGATTCTTCTTCAATATGCCCTTCACCAACATGCAGTGTTTCCTTGATTGAATTAGCTCTCACACTAATATTTGCGTCTAGAGCCTTTGCATTGAGGGCTATGTGAAAACGGCTGTGGCGTTGAAGTTGCCTGTGAATGTGGAGTTGGTGGCATGTGAAACCCGCATGTGGAGCATTCGTTTGTGTGGGATGCTCACCAAGATTCATTTCAGTCCTAGGCACTCAAAAGGCACTAAGCATAGAGTGTGAAAACTGAGTTTCCTTGAGAGCTGCTTGGAAGCCTGATGGTGTGTGAAGTTAGTGAGCCAAATGGAGTTGTTCTCCCACAAGAACCACTCGGCTGATCCTTTTTATAGGCCCTTAACCAACATGCAGTGTTTCCTTGATTGAATTAGCTCTCACACCAATATTTGCGTCTAAAGCCTTTGAATTGAGGGCTATCTGAAAACGGCTGTGGCGCTGAAGTTGCCTGTGAATGTGGAGTTGGTGGCATGTGAAACCCGCATGTGGAGCATTCGTTTGTGTGGGATGCTCTACCAGGTTCATTCCTAGATAATGCACTCAAAGGGCACTAAGCATAGAGTGTGAAAACTGAGTTTCCTTGAGAGCTGCTTGGAAGCCTGATGGTGTGTGAAGTTAGTGAGCCAAATGGAGTTGTTCTCCCACAAGAACCACTCGGCTGATCCTTCTTCAATATGCCCTTCACCAACATGCAGTGTTTCCTTGATTGAATTAGCTCTCACACCAATATTTGCGTCTAGAGCCTTTGGATTGAGGGCTATATGAAAACGGCTGTGGCGCTGAAGTTGCCTGTGAATGTGGAGTTGGTGGCATGTGAAACCCGCATGTGAAGCATTCGTTTGTGTAGGATGCTCACCAAGCTTCATTTCAGTCCTAGGCACTCAAAGGGCACTAAGCATAGAGTGTGAAAACTGAGTTTCCTGGAGAGCTGCTTGGAAGCCTGATGGTGTGTGAAGTTAGTGAGCCAAATGGAGTTGTTCTCCCACAAGAACCACTCGGCTGATCCTTCTTCAATAGGCCCTTCACCAACATGCAGTGTTTCCTTGATTGAATTAGCTCTCACACCAATATTTGCGTCTAGAGCCTTTGCATTGAGGGCTATCTGAAAACGGCTGTGGCACTGAAGCTGCCTGAGAATGTGGAGGTGGTGGCATGTGAAACCCGCATGTGGAGCATTCGTTCGTGTGGGATGCTCTACCAGGTTCATTCCTAGATGTAGGCACTCAAAGGGCACTAAGCATAGACTGTGAAAACTGAGTTTCCTTGAGAGCTGCTTGGAAGCCTGATGGTGTGTGAAGTTAGTGAGCCAAATGGAGTTGTTCTCCCACAAGAACCACTCAGCTGATCATTCTTCAATAGGCCCTTCACCAACATGCAGTGTTTCCTTGATTGAATTAGCTCTCACACCAATATTTGCGTCTAGAGCCTTTGCATTGAGGGCTATCTGAAAACGGCTGTGGCGCTGAAGTTGCCTGTGAATGTGGAGTTGGTGGCATGTGAAAACCGCATGTGAAGCATTCGTTTGTGTAGGATGCTCACCAAGATTCATTTCAGTCCTAGGCACTCAGAGGGCACTAAGCATAGAGTGTGAAAACTGAGTTTCCTGGAGAGCAGCTTGGAAGCCTGATGGTGTGTGAAGTTAGTGAGCCAAATGGAGTTGTTCTCCCACAAGAACCACTCGGCTGATCCTTCTTCAATAGGCCCTTCACCAACATGCAGTGTTTCCTTGATTGAAGTAGCTCTCACACAAATATGTGCGTCTAGAGCCTTTGTATTGAGGGCTATCTGAAAAGGGCTGTGGCGCTGAAGTTGCCTGTGAATGTGGAGTTAGTGGCATGTGAAACCCGCATGTGGAGCATTCGTTTGTGTGGGATGCTCTACCAGGTTCATTCCTAGATAATGCACTCAAAGGGCACTAAGCATAGAGTGTGAAAACTGAGTTTGCTTGAGAGCTGCTTGGAAGCCTGATGGTGTGTGAAGTTAGTGAGCCAAATGGAGTTGTTCTCCCACAAAAACCAATCGGTTGATTCTTCTTCAATAGGCCCTTCACCAACATGCAGTGTTTCCTTGATTGAATTAGCTCTCACACTAATATTTGCGTCTAGAGCCTTTGCATTGAGGGCTATCTGAAAACGGCTGTGGCGCTGAAGTTGCCTCTGAATGTGGAGTTGGTGGCATGTGAAACCCGCATGTGGAGCATTCGTTTGTGTGGGATGCTCACCAAGATTCATTTCAGTCCTAGGCACTCAAAGGGCACTAAGCATAGAGTGTGAAAACTGAGTTTCCTTGAGAGCTGCTTGGAAGCCTGATGGTGTGTGAAGTTAGTGAGCCAAATGGAGTTTTTCTCCCACAAGAACCACTCGGCTGATCCTTCTTCAATATGCCCTTCACCAACATGCAGTGTTTCCTTGATTGAATTAGCTCTCACACCAATATTTGCGTCTAAAGCCTTTGAATTGAGGGCTATATGAAAACGGCTGTGGCGCTGAAGTTGCCTGTGAATGTGGAGTTGGTGGCATGTGAAACCCGCATGTGGAGCATTCGTTTGTGTGGGATGCTCTACCAGGTTCATTCCTAGATAATGCACTCAAAGGGCACTAAGCATAGAGTGTGAAAACTGAGTTTCCTTGAGAGCTGCTTGGAAGCCTGATGGTGTGTGAAGTTAGTGAGCCAAATGGAGTTGTTCTCCCACAAGAACCACTCAGCTGATCATTCTTCAATATGCCCTTCACCAACATGCAGTGTTTCCTTGATTGAATTAGCTCTCACACCAATATTTGCGTCTAGAGCCTTTGCATTGAGGGCTATCTGAAAACGGCTGTGGCGCTGAAGTTGCCTGTGAATGTGGAGTTGGTGGCATGTGAAAACCGCATGTGAAGCATTCGTTTGTGTAGGATGCTCACCAAGCTTCATTTCAGTCCTAGGCACTCAGAGGGCACTAAGCATAGAGTGTGAAAACTGAGTTTCCTGGAGAGCTGCTTGGAAGCCTGATGGTGTGTGAAGTTAGTGAACCAAATGGAGTTGGTCTCCCACAAGAACCACTCGGCTGATCCTTCTTCAATATGCCCTTCACCAACATGCAGTGTTTCCTTGATTGAAGTAGCTCTCACACCAATATGTGCGTCTAGAGCCTTTGTATTGAGGGCTATCTGAAAACGGCTGTGGCGCTGAAGTTGCCTGTGAATGTGGAGTTGGTGGCATGTGAAAACCGCATGTGGAGCATTCGTTCGTGTGGGATGCTCACCAAGATTCATTTCAGTCCTAGGCACTCAAAGGGCACTAAGCATAGAGTGTGAAAACTGAGTTTCCTTGAGAGCTGCTTGGAAGCCTGATGGTGTGTGAAGTTAGTGAGCCAAATGGAGTTGTTCTCCCACAAGAACCATTCGGCTGATCCTTCTTCAATAGGCCCTTCACCAACATGCAGTGTTTCCTTGATTGAATTAGCTCTCACACCAATATTTGTGTCTAGAGCCTTTGCATTGAGGGTATCTGAAAACGGCTGTGGCGCTGAAGTTGCCTGAGAATGTGGAGTTGGTGGCATGTGAAAACCGCATGTGGAGCATTCGTTTGTGTGGGATGCTCTACCAGGTTCATTCCTAGATAATGCACTCAAAGGGCACTAAGCATAGAGTGTGAAAACTGAGTTTCCTTGAGAGCTGCTTGGAAGCCTGATGGTGTGTGAAGTTAGTGAGCCAAATGGAGTTGTTCTCCCACAAGAACCACTCGGCTGATCCTTATTCAATATGCCCTTCACCAACATGCAGTGTTTCCTTGATTGAATTAGCTCTCACACCAATATTTGCGTCTAGAGCCTTTGCATTGAGGGCTATCTGAATACGGCTGTGGCGCTGAAGTTGCCTGAGAATGTGGAGTTGGTGGCATGTGAAAACCCGCATGTGGAGCATTCGTTTGTGTGGGATGCTCTACCAGGTTCATTCCTAGATAATGCACTCAAAGGGCACTAAGCATAGAGTGTGAAAACTGAGTTTCCTTGAGAGCTGCTTGGAAGCCTGATGGTGTGTGAAGTTAGTGATCCAAATGGAGTTGTTCTCCCACAAGAACCACTCGGCTGATCCTTCTTCAATAGGCCCTTCACCAACATGCAGTGTTTCCTTGATTGAAGTAGCTCTCACACCAATATTTGCGTCTAGAGCCTTTGCATTGAGGGCTATGTGAAAACGGCTTTGGCGCTGGAGTTGCCTGTGAATGTGGAGTTGGTGGCATGTGAAACCCGCATGTGGAGCATTCATTTGTGTGGGATGCTCTACCAGGATCATTCCTAGATAATGCACTCAAAGGGCACTAAGCATAGAGTGTGAAAACTGAGTTTCCTTGAGAGCTGCTTGGAAGCCTGATGGTGTGTGAAGTTAGTGAACCAAATGGAGTTGTTCTCCCACAAGAACCACTCGGCTGATCCTTCTTATAGGCCCTTCACCAACATGCAGTGTTTCCTTGATTGAATTAGCTCTCACACCAATATTTGTGTCTCGAGCCTTTGCATTGAGGGCTATCTGAAAACGGCTGTGGCACTGAAGTTGCCTGAGAATGTGGAGTTGGTGGCATGTGAAACCCGCATGTGGAGCATTCGTTTATGTGGGATGCTCTACCAGGTTCATTCCTAGATCTAGGCACTCAAAGGGCACTAAGCATAGAGTGTGAATACTGAGTTTCCTGGAGAGCTGCTTTGAAGCCTGATGGTGTGTGAAGTTAGTGAGCCAAATGGAGTTGTTCTCCCACAAGAACCACTCAGCTGATCATTCTTATAGGCCCTTCACCAACATGCAGTGTTTCCTTGATTGAATTACCTCTCACACCAATATTTGCGTCTAGAGCTTTTGCATTGAGGGCTATCTGAAAACGGCTGTGGCGCTGAAGCTGCCTGTGAATGTGGAGTTGGTGGCATGTGAAAACCCGCATGTGAAGCATTCGTTTGTGTGGGATGCTCACCAAGCTTCATTTCAGTCCTAGGCACTCAAAGGGCACTAAGCATAGAGTGTGAAAACTGAGTTTCCTTGAGAGCTGCTTGGAAGCCTGATGGTGTGTGAAGTTAGTGAGCCAAATGGAGTTGTTCTCCCACAAGAACCACTCGGCTGATCCTTCTTCAATAGGCCCTTCACCAACATGCAGTGTTTCCTTGATTGAAGTAGCTCTCACACCAATATTTGCGTCTAGAGCCTTTGGATTGAGGGCTATCTGAAAAGGGCTGTGGCGCTGAAGTTGCCTGAGAATGTGGAGTTGGTGGCATGTGAAACCCGCATGTGAAGCATTCGTTTGTGTAGGATGCTCACCAAGCTTCATTTCAGTCCTCGGCACTCAAAGGGCACTAAGCATAGAGTGTGAAAACTGAGTTTCCTTGAGAGCTGCTTGGAAGCCTGGTGGTGTGTGAAGTTAGTGAGCCAAATGGAGTTGTTCTCCCACAAGAACCACTCGGCTGATCCTTCTTCAATAGGCCCTTCACCAACATGCAGTGTTTCCTTGATTGAATTAGCTCTCACACCAATATTTGCGTCTAGAGCCTTTGCATTGAGGGCTATCTGAAAACGGCTGTGGCGCTGAAGTTGCCTGAGAATGTGGAGTTGGTGGCATGTGAAACCCGCATGTGGAGCATTCGTTTGTGTGGGATGCTCTACCAGGTTCATTCCTAGATCTAGGCACTCAAAGGGCACTAAGCATAGAGTGTGAAACCTGAGTTTCCTTGAGAGCTGCTTGGAAGCCTGATGGTGTGTGAAGTTAGTGAGCCAAATGGAGTTGTTCTCCCACAAGAACCACTCAGCTGATCATTCTTCAATATGCCCTTCACCAACATGCAGTGTTTCCTTGATTGAATTAGCTCTCACACCAATATTTGCGTCTAGAGCCTTTGCATTGAGGGCTATCTGAAAACGGCTGTGGCGCTGAAGTTGCCTGTGAATGTGGAGTTGGTGGCATGTGAAAACCGCATGTGAAGCATTCGTTTGTGTAGGATGCTCACCAAGCTTCATTTCAGTCCTTGGCACTCAGAGGGCACTAAGCATAGAGTGTGAAAACTGAGTTTCCTGGAGAGCTGCTTGGAAGCCTGATGGTGTGTGAAGTTAGTGAACCAAATGGAGTTGTTCTCCCACAAGAACCACTCGGCTGATCCTTCTTCAATATGCCCTTCACCAACATGCAGTGTTTCCTTGATTGAAGTAGCTCTCACACCAATATTTGCGTCTAGAGCCTTTGTATTGAGGCCTATCTGAAAACGGCTGTGGCGCTGAAGTTGCCTGTGAATGTGGAGTTGGTGGCATGTGAAAACCGCATGTGGAGCATTCGTTCGTGTGGGATGCTCACCAAGATTCATTTCAGTCCTAGGCACTCAAAGGGCACTAAGCATAGAGTGTGAAAACTGAGTTTCCTTGAGAGCTGCTTGGAAGCCTGATGGTGTGTGAAGTTAGTGAGCCAAATGGAGTTGTTCTCCCACAAGAACCACTCGGCTGATCCTTCTTCAATAGGCCCTTCACCAACATGCAGTGTTTCCTTGATTGAATTAGCTCTCACACCAATATTTGTGTCTAGAGCCTGCATTGAGGGTATCTGAAAACGGCTGTGGCGCTGAAGTTGCCTGAGAATGTGGAGTTGGTGGCATGTGAAAACCGCATGTGGAGCACTCGTTTGTGTGGGATGCTCTACCAGGTTCATTCCTAGATAATGCACTCAAAGGGCACTAAGCATAGAGTGTGAAAACTGAGTTTCCTTGAGAGCTGCTTGGAAGCCTGATGGTGTGTGAAGTTAGTGAGCCAAATGGAGTTGTTCTCCCACAAGAACCACTCGACTGATCCTTCTTCAATAGGCCCTTCACCAACATGCAGTGTTTCCTTGATTGAATTAGCTCTCACACAAATATTTGCGTCTAGAGCCTTTGCATTGAGGGCTATCTGAAAAGGGCTTTGGCGCTGAAGTTGCCTGTGAATGTGGAGTTGGTGGCATGTGAAACCCGCATGTGGAGCATTCGTTTGTGTGGGATGCTCTACCAGGTTCATTCCTAGATAATGCACTCAAAGGGCACTAAGCATAGAGTGTGAAAACTGAGTTTCCTTGAGAGCTGCTTGGAAGCCTGATGGTGTGTGAAGTTAGTGAGCCAAATGGAGTTGTTCTCCCACAAGAACCACTCGGCTGATCCTTATTCAATAGGCCCTTCACCAACATGCAGTGTTTCCTTGATTGAATTAGCTCTCACACCAATATTTGCGTCTAGAGCCTTTGCATTGAGGGCTATCTGAAAACGGCTGTGGCGCTGAAGTTGCCTGAGAATGTGGAGTTGGTGGCATGTGAAAACCCGCATGTGGAGCATTCGTTTGTGTGGGATGCTCTACCAGGTTCATTCCTAGATAATGCACTCAAAGGGCATTAAGCATAGAGTGTGAAAACTGAGTTTCCTTGAGAGCTGCTTGGAAGCCTGATGGTGTGTGAAGTTAGTGAGCCAAATGGAGTTGTTCTCCCACAAGAACCACTCGGCTGATCCTTCTTCAATAGGCCCTTCACCAACATGCAGTGTTTCCTTGATTGAAGTAGCTCTCACACCAATATTTGCGTCTAGAGCCTTTGCATTGAGGGCTATGTGAAAACGGCTTTGGCGCTGGAGTTGCCTGTGAATGTGGAGTTGGTGGCATGTGAAACCCGCATGTGGAGCATTCGTTTGTGTGGGATGCTCTACCAGGATCATTCCTAGATAATGCACTCAAAGGGCACTAAGCATAGAGTGTGAAAACTGAGTTTCCTTGAGAGCTGCTTGGAAGCCTGATGGTGTGTGAAGTTAGTGAACCAAATGGAGTTGTTCTCCCACAAGAACCACTCGGCTGATTCTTCTTCAATATGCGCTTCACCAACATGCAGTGTTTCCGTGATTGAATTAGCTCTCACACCAATATTTGCGTCTAGAGCCTTTGTATTGAGGTCTCTCTGTAAACGTCTTTGGCGCTGAAGTTGCCTGTGAATGTGGAGTTGGTGGCATGTGAAACCCGCATGTGAAGCATTCGTTTGTGTAGGATGCTCACCAAGCTTCATTTCAGTCCTAGGCACTCAAAGGGCACTAAGCATAGAGTGTGAAAACTGAGTTTCCTGGAGAGCTGCTTGGAAGCCTGGTGGTGTGTGAAGTTAGTGAGCCAAATGGAGTTGTTCTCCCACAAGAACCACTCGGCTGATCCTTCTTCAATAGGCCCTTCACCAACATGCAGTGTTTCCTTGATTGAATTAGCTCTCACACCAATATTTGCGTCTCGAGCCTTTGCATTGAGGGCTATGTGAAAACGGCTGTGGCGCTGAAGTTGCCTGTGAATGTGGAGTTGGTGGCATGTGAAACCCGCATGTGGAGCATTCGTTTGTGTGGGATGCTCACCAAGATTCATTTCAGTCCTAGGCACTCAAAGGGCACTAAGCATAGAGTGTGAAAACTGAGTTTCCTTGAGAGCTGCTTGGAAGCCTGATGGTGTGTGAAGTTAGTGAGCCAAATGGAGTTTTTCTCCCACAAGAACCACTCGGCTGATCCTTCTTATAGGCCCTTCACCAACATGCAGTGTTTCCTTGATTGAATTAGCTCTCACACCAATATTTGCGTCTAAAGCCTTTGAATTGAGGGCTATATGAAAACGGCTGTGGCGCTGAAGTTGCCTGTGAATGTGGAGTTGTTGGCATGTGAAACCCGCATGTGGAGCATTCGTTTGTGTGGGATGCTTTACCAGGTTCATTCCTAGATAATGCACTCAAAGGGGACTAAGCATAGAGTGTGAAAACTGAGTTTCCTTGAGAGCTGCTTGGAAGCCTGATGGTGTGTGAAGTTAGTGAGCCAAATGGAGTTGTTCTCCCACAAGAACCACTCGGCTGATCCTTCTTCAATATGCCCTTCACCAACATGCAGTGTTTCCTTGATTGAATTAGCTCTCACACCAATATTTGCGTCTAGAGCCTTTGGATTGAGGGCTATCTGAAAAGGGCTGTGGCGCTGAAGTTGCCTGTAAATGTGGAGTTGGTGGCATGTGAAAACCGCATGTGAAGCATTCGTTTGTGTAGGATGCTCACCAAGCTTCATTTCAGTCCTAGGCACTCAAAGGGCACTAAGCATAGAGTGTGAAAACTGAGTTTCCTTGAGAGCTGCTTGGAAGCCTGATGGTGTGTGAAGTTAGTGAGCCAAATGGAGTTGTTCTCCCACAAGAACCACTCAGCTGATCCTTCTTCAATATGCCCTTCACCAACATGCAGTGTTTCCTTGATTGAATTAGCTCTCACACCAATATTTGCGTCTAGAGCCTTTGCATTGAGGGCTATCTGAAAACGGCTGTGGCGCTGAAGTTGCCTGTGAATGTGGAGTTGGTGGCATGTGAAACCCGCATGTGGAGCATTCGTTTGTGTGGGATGCTTTACCAGGTTCATTCCTAGATAATGCACTCAAAGGGGACTAAGCATAGAGTGTGAAAACTGAGTTTCCTGGAGAGCTGCTTGGAAGCCTGATGGTGTGTGAAGTTAGTGAGCCAAATGGAGTTGTTCTCCCACAAGAACCACTCGGCTGATCCTTCTTCAATATGCCCTTCACCAACATGCAGTGTTTCCTTGATTGAATTAGCTCTCACACCAATATTTGCGTCTAGAGCCTTTGCATTGAGGGCTATCTGAAAACGGCGGTGGCGCTGAAGTTGCCTGCAAATGTGGAGTTGGTGGCATGTGAAAACCGCATGTGAAGCATTCGTTTGTGTAGGATGCTCACCAAGCTTCATTTCAGTCCTAGGCACTCAAAGGGCACTAAGCATAGAGTGTGAAAACTGAGTTTCCTTGAGAGCTGCTTGGAAGCCTGATGGTGTGTGAAGTTAGTGAGCCAAATGGAGTTGTTCTCCCACAAGAACCACTCGGCTGATCCTTCTTATAGGCCCTTCACCAACATGCAGTGTTTCCTTGATTGAATTAGCTCTCACACCAATATTTGCGTCTCGAGCCTTTGCATTGAGGGCTATCTGAAAACGGCTGTGGCGCTGAAGTTGCCTGAGAATGTGGAGTTGGTGGCATGTGAAACCCACATGTGGAGCATTCGTTTATGTGGGATGCTCTACCAGGTTCATTCCTAGATCTAGGCACTCAAAGGGCACTAAGCATAGAGTGTGAAAACTGAGTTTCCTTGAGAGCTGCTTGGAAGCCTGATGGTGTGTGAAGTTAGTGAGCCAAATGGAGTTGTTCTCCCACAAGAACCACTCGGCTGATCCTTCTTCAATAGGCCCTTCACCAACATGCAGTGTTTCCTTGATTGAAGTAGCTCTCACACCAATATTTGCGTCTAGAGCCTTTGCATTGAGGGCTATCTGAAAAGGGCTGTGGCGCTGAAGTTGCCTGAGAATGTGGAGTTGGTGGCATGTGAAAACCGCATGTGGAGCATTCATTTGTGTGGGATGCTCACCAAGCTTCATTTCAGTCCTAGGCACTCAAAGGGCACTAAGCATAGAGTGTGAAAACTGAGTTTCCTTGAGAGCTGCTTGGAAGCCTGATGGTGTGTGAAGTTAGTGAGCCAAATGGAGTTGTTCTCCCACAAGAACCACTCGGCTGATCCTTCTTCAATAGGCCCTTCACCAACATGCAGTGTTTCCTTGATTGAATTAGCTCTCACACCAATATGTGCGTCTAGAGCCTTTGTATTGAGGGCTATCTGAAAACGGCTGTGGCGCTGAAGTTGCCTGTGAATGTGGAGTTGGTGGCATGTGAAACCCGCATGTGGAGCATTCGTTTGTGTGGGATGCTCTACCAGGTTCATTCCTAGATAATGCACTCAAAGGGCACTAAGCATAGAGTGTGAAAACTGAGTTTCCTTGAGAGCTGCTTGGAAGCCTGATGGTGTGTGAAGTTAGTGAGCCAAATGGAGTTGTTCTCCCACAAGAACCACTCGGCTGATCCTTCTTCAGTAGGCCGTTCACCAACATGCAGTGTTTCCTTGATTGAAGTAGCTCTCACACCAATATTTGCGTCTAAAGCCTTTGCATTGAGGGCTATCTGAAAACGGCTTTGGCGCTGAAGTTGCCTGTGAATGTGGAGTTGGTGGCATGTGAAACCCGCATGTGGAGCATTCGTTTGTGTGGGATGCTCTACCAGGTTCATTCCTAGATAATGCACTCAAAGGGCACTAAGCATAGAGTGTGAAAACTGAGTTTCCTTGAGAGCTGCTTGGAAGCCTGATGGTGTGTGAAGTTAGTGAGCCAAATGGAGTTGTTCTCCCACAAAAACCACTCGGCTGATCCTTCTTCAATATGCCCTTCACCAACATGCAGTGTTTCCTTGATTGAATTAGCTCTCACACTAATATTTGCGTCTAGAGCCTTTGCATTGAGGGCTATCTGAAAACGGCTGTGGCGCTGAAGTTGCCTCTGAATGTGGAGTTGGTGGCATGTGAAACCCGCATGTGGAGCATTCGTTTGTGTGGGATGCTCACCAAGCTTCATTTCAGTCCTAGGCACTCAAAGGGCACTAAGCATAGAGTGTGAAAACTGAGTTTCCTTGAGAGCTGCTTGGAAGCCTGATGGTGTGTGAAGTTAGTGAGCCAAATGGAGTTTTTCTCCCACAAGAACCACTCGGCTGATCCTTCTTATAGGCCCTTCACCAACATGCAGTGTTTCCTTGATTGAATTAGCTCTCACACCAATATTTGCGTCTAAAGCCTTTGAATTGAGGGCTATATGAAAACGGCTGTGGCGGTGAAGTTGCCTGTGAATGTGGAGTTGGTGGCATGTGAAACCCGCATGTGGAGCATTCGTTTGTGTGGGATGCTCTACCAGGTTCATTCCTAGATAATGCACTCAAAGGGCACTAAGCATAGAGTGTGAAAACTGAGTTTGCTTGAGAGCTGCTTGGAAGCCTGATGGTGTGTGAAGTTAGTGAGCCAAATGGAGTTGTTCTCCCAGAAGAACCACTCGGCTGATCCTTCTTATAGGCCCTTCACCAACATGCAGTGTTTCCTTGATTGAATTACCTCTCACACCAATATTTGCGTCTAGAGCTTTTGCATTGAGGGCTATCTGAAAACGGCTGTGGCGCTGAAGTTGCCTGTGAATGTGGAGTTGGTGGCATGTGAAAACCCGCATGTGAAGCATTCGTTTGTGTGGGATGCTCACCAAGCTTCATTTCAGTCCTAGGCACTCAAAGGGCACTAAGCATAGAGTGTGAAAACTGAGTTTCCTTGAGAGCTGCTTGGAAGCCTGATGGTGTGTGAAGTTAGTGAGCCAAATGGAGTTGTTCTCCCACAAGAACCACTCGGCTGATCCTTATTCAATATGCCCTTCACCAACATGCAGTGTTTCCTTGATTGAATTAGCTCTCACACTAATATTTGCGTCTAGAGTCTTTGCATTGAGGGCTATGTGAAAACGGCTGTGGCGCTGAAGTTGCCTGTGAATGTGGAGTTGGTGGCATGTGAAACCCGCATGTGGAGCATTCGTTTGTGTTCGATGCTCACCAAGCTTCATTTGAATCCTAGGCACTCAAAGGGCACTAAGCATAGAGTGTGAAAACTGAGTTTCCTTGAGAGCTGCTTGGAAGCCTGATGGTGTGTGAAGTTAGTGAGCCAAATGGAGTTGTTCTCCCACAAGAACCACTCGGCTGATCCTTCTTCAATAGGCCCTTCACCAACATGCAGTGTTTCCTTGATTGAATTAGCTCTCACACCAATATTTGTGTCTAGAGCCTTTGCATTGAGGGCTATGTGAAAACGGCTGTGGCGCTGAAGTTGCCTGTGAATGTGGAGTTGGTGGCATGTGAAAACCGCATGTGGAGCATTCGTTCGTGTGGGATGCTCACCAAGCTTCATTTCAGTCCTAGGCACTCAAAGGGCACTAAGCATAGAGTGTGAAAACTGAGTTTGCTTGAGAACTGCTTGGAAGCCTGATGGTGTGTGAAGTTAGTGAGCCAAATGGAGTTGTTCTCCCACAAGAACCACTCGACTGATCCTTCTTCAATAGGCCCTTCACCAACATGCAGTGTTTCCTTGATTGAATTAGCTCTCACACCAATATTTGCGTCTAGAGCCTTTGCATTGAGGGCTATGTGAAAACGGCTGTGGCGCTGAAGTTGCCTGAGAATGTGGAGTTGGTGGCATGTGAAACCCGCATGTGGAGCATTCGTTTGTGTGGGATGCTCTACCAGGTTCATTCCTAGATAATGCACTCAAAGGGCACTAAGCATAGAGTGTGAAAACTGAGTTTCCTTGAGAGCTGCTTGGAAGCCTGATGGTGTGTGAAGTTAGTGAGCCAAATGCTGTTGCTCTCCCACAAAAATCACTCGACTGATCCTTCTTCAATATGCCCTTCACCAACATGCAGTGTTTCCTTGATTGAATTAGCTCTCACAACAATATTTGCGTCTAGAGCCTTTGCATTGAGGGATATCTGAAAATGGCTTTGGCACTGAAGTTGCCTGTGAATGTGGAGTTGGTGGCATGTGAAAACCGCATGTGAAGCATTCGTTCGTGTGGGATGCTCACCAAGCTTCATTTCAGTCCTAGGCACTCAAAGGGCACTAAGCATAGAGTGTGAAAACTGAGTTTCCTTGAGAGCTGCTTGGAAGCCTGATGGTGTGTGAATTTAGTGAGCCAAATGGAGTTGTTCTCCCACAAGAACCACTCGACTGATCCTTCTTCAATAGGCCCTTCACCAACATGCAGTGTTTCCTTGATTGAATTAGCTCTCACAACAATATTTGTGTCTAGAGCCTTTGCATTGAGGGCTATGTGAAAACGGCTGTGGCGCTGAAGTTGCCTGAGAATGTGGAGTTGGTGGCATGTGAAACCCGCATGTGGAGCATTCGTTTGTGTGGGATGCTCTACCAGGTTCATTCCTAGAAAATGCACTCAAAGGGCACTAAGCATAGAGTGTGAAAACTGAGTTTCCTTGAGAGCTGCTTGGAAGCCTGATGGTGTGTGAAGTTAGTGAGCCAAATGGAGTTGTTCTCCCACAAGAACCACTCGGCTGATCCTTCTTCAATAGGCCCTTCACCAACATGCAGTGTTTCCTTGATTGAATTAGCTCTCACACCAATATTTGTGTCTAGAGCCTTTGCATTGAGGGCTATGTGAAAACGGCTGTGGCGCTGAAGTTGCCTGTGAATGTGGAGTTGGTGGCATGTGAAAACCGCATGTGGAGCATTCGTTCGTGTGGGATGCTCACCAAGCTTCATTTCAGTCCTAGGCACTCAAAGGGCACTAAGCATAGAGTGTGAAAACTGAGTTTGCTTGAGAACTGCTTGGAAGCCTGATGGTGTGTGAAGTTAGTGAGCCAAATGGAGTTGTTCTCCCACAAGAACCACTCGACTGATCCTTCTTCAATAGGCCCTTCACCAACATGCAGTGTTTCCTTGATTGAATTAGCTCTCACACCAATATTTGCGTCTAGAGCCTTTGCATTGAGGGCTATATGAAAAAGGCTGTGGCGCTGAAGTTGTCTGTGAATGTGGAGTTGGTGGCATGTGAAACCCGCATGTGGAGCATTCGTTTGTGTGGGATGTTCTACCAGGTTCATTCCTAGATAATGCACTCAAAGGGCACTAAGCATAGAGTGTGAAAACTGAGTTTCCTTGAGAGCTGCTTGGAAGCCTGATGGTGTGTGAAGTTAGTGAGCCAAATGGAGTTGTTCTCCCACAAGAACCACTCGGCTGATCCTTCTTCAATATACCCTTCACCAACATGCAGTGTTTCCTTGATTGAATTAGCTCTCACACCAATATTTGCGTCTAGAGCCTTTGCATTGAGGGCTATGTGAAAACGGCTGTGGCGCTGAAGTTGCCTGAGAATGTGGAGTTGGTGGCATGTGAAACCCGCATGTGGAGCATTCGTTTGTGTGGGATGCTCTACCAGGTTCATTCCTAGATAATGCACTCAAAGGGCACTAAGCATAGAGTGTGAAAACTGAGTTTCCTTGAGAGCTGCTTGGAAGCCTGATGGTGTGTGAAGTTAGTGAGCCAAATGCTGTTGCTCTCCCACAAAAATCACTCGACTGATCCTTCTTCAATATGCCCTTCACCAACATGCAGTGTTTCCTTGATTGAATTAGCTCTCACACCAATATTTGCGTCTAGAGCCTTTGCATTGAGGGATATCTGAAAATGGCTTTGGCACTGAAGTTGCCTGTGAATGTGGAGTTGGTGGCATGTGAAAACCGCATGTGAAGCATTCGTTCGTGTGGGATGCTCTACCAGGTTCATTCCTAGAAAATGCACTCAAAGGGCACTAAGCATAGAGTGTGAAAACTGAGTTTCCTTGAGAGCTGCTTGGAAGCCTGATGGTGTGTGAATTTAGTGAGCCAAATGGAGTTGTTCTCCCACAAGAACCACTCGACTGATCCTTCTTCAATAGGCCCTTCACCAACATGCAGTGTTTCCTTGATTGAATTAGCTCTCACAACAATATTTGTGTCTAGAGCCTTTGCATTGAGGGCTATGTGAAAACGGCTGTGGCGCTGAAGTTGCCTGAGAATGTGGAGTTGGTGGCATGTGAAACCCGCATGTGGAGCATTCGTTTGTGTGGGATGCTCTACCAGGTTCATTCCTAGAAAATGCACTCAAAGGGCACTAAGCATAGAGTGTGAAAACTGAGTTTCCTTGAGAGCTGCTTGGAAGCCTGATGGTGTGTGAAGTTAGTGAGCCAAATGGAGTTGTTCTCCCACAAGAACCACTCGGCTGATCCTTCTTCAATAGGCCCTTCACCAACATGCAGTGTTTCGTTGATTGAAGTAGCTCTCACACCAATATTTGCGTCTAGAGCCTTTGCATTGAGGGCTATCTGAAAATGGCTGTGGCGCTGAAGTTGCCTGTGAATGTGGAGTTGGTGGCATGTGAAACCCGCATGTGGAGCATTCGTTTGTGTGGGATGCTCTACCAGGTTCATTCCTAGATAATGCACTCAAAGGGCACTAAGCATAGAGTGTGAAAACTGAGTTTCCTTGAGAGCTGCTTGGAAGCCTGATGGTGTGTGAATTTAGTGAGCCAAATGGAGTTGTTCTCCCACAAGAACCACTCGACTGATCCTTCTTCAATAGGCCCTTCACCAACATGCAGTGTTTCCTTGATTGAATTAGCTCTCACAACAATATTTGTGTCTAGAGCCTTTGCATTGAGGGCTATGTGAAAACGGCTGTGGCGCTGAAGTTGCCTGAGAATGTGGAGTTGGTGGCATGTGAAACCCGCATGTGGAGCATTCGTTTGTGTGGGATGCTCTACCAGGTTCATTCCTAGAAAATGCACTCAAAGGGCACTAAGCATAGAGTGTGAAAACTGAGTTTCCTTGAGAGCTGCTTGGAAGCCTGATGGTGTGTGAAGTTAGTGAGCCAAATGGAGTTGTTCTCCCACAAGAACCACTCGGCTGATCCTTCTTCAATAGGCCCTTCACCAACATGCAGTGTTTCGTTGATTGAAGTATCTCTCACACCAATATTTGCGTCTAGAGCCTTTGCATTGAGGGCTATCTGAAAATGGCTGTGGCGCTGAAGTTGCCTGTGAATGTGGAGTTGGTGGCATGTGAAACCCGCATGTGGAGCATTCGTTTGTGTGGGATGCTCACCAAGATTCATTTCAGTCCTAGGCACTCAAAAGGCACTAAGCATAGAGTGTGAAAACTGAGTTTCCTTGAGAGCTGCTTGGAAGCCTGATGGTGTGTGAAGTTAGTGAGCCAAATGGAGTTGTTCTCCCACAAGAACCACTCGGCTGATCCTTTTTATAGGCCCTTAACCAACATGCAGTGTTTCCTTGATTGAATTAGCTCTCACACCAATATTTGCGTCTAAAGCCTTTGAATTGAGGGCTATCTGAAAACGGCTGTGGCGCTGAAGTTGCCTGTGAATGTGGAGTTGGTGGCATGTGAAACCCGCATGTGGAGCATTCGTTTGTGTGGGATGCTCTACCAGGTTCATTCCTAGATAATGCACTCAAAGGGCACTAAGCATAGAGTGTGAAAACTGAGTTTCCTTGAGAGCTGCTGGGAAGCCTGATGGTGTGTGAAGTTAGTGAGCCAAATGGAGTTGTTCTCCCACAAGAACCACTCGGCTGATCCTTCTTCAATATGCCCTTCACCAACATGCAGTGTTTCCTTGATTGAATTAGCTCTCACACCAATATTTGCGTCTAGAGCCTTTGGATTGAGGGCTATCTGAAAACGGCTGTGGCGCTGAAGTTGCCTGTGAATGTGGAGTTGGTGGCATGTGAAACCCGCATGTGAAGCATTCGTTTGTGTAGGATGCTCACCAAGCTTCATTTCAGTCCTAGGCACTCAAAGGGCACTAAGCATAGAGTGTGAAAACTGAGTTTCCTGGAGAGCTGCTTGGAAGCCTGATGTTGTGTGAAGTTAGTGAGCCAAATGCTGTTGCTCTCCCACAAAAATCACTCGACTGATCCTTCTTCAATATGCCCTTCACCAACATGCAGTGTTTCCTTGATTGAATTAGCTCTCACAACAATATTTGCGTCTAGAGCCTTTGCATTCAGGGATATCTGAAAATGGCTTTGGCACTGAAGTTGCCTGTGAATGTGGAGTTGGTGGCATGTGAAAACCGCATGTGAAGCATTCGTTCGTGTGGGATGCTCACCAAGCTTCATTTCAGTCCTAGGCACTCAAAGGGCACTAAGCATAGAGTGTGAAAACTGAGTTTCCTTGAGAGCTGCTTGGAAGCCTGATGGTGTGTGAATTTAGTGAGCCAAATGGAGTTGTTCTCCCACAAGAACCACTCGACTGATCCTTCTTCAATAGGCCCTTCACCAACATGCAGTGTTTCCTTGATTGAATTAGCTCTCACAACAATATTTGTGTCTAGAGCCTTTGCATTGAGGGCTATGTGAAAACGGCTGTGGCGCTGAAGTTGCCTGAGAATGTGGAGTTGGTGGCATGTGAAACCCGCATGTGGAGCATTCGTTTGTGTGGGATGCTCTACCAGGTTCATTCCTAGAAAATGCACTCAAAGGGCACTAAGCATAGAGTGTGAAAACTGAGTTTCCTTGAGAGCTGCTTGGAAGCCTGATGGTGTGTGAAGTTAGTGAGCCAAATGGAGTTGTTCTCCCACAAGAACCACTCGGCTGATCCTTCTTCAATAGGCCCTTCACCAACATGCAGTGTTTCCTTGATTGAATTAGCTCTCACACCAATATTTGTGTCTAGAGCCTTTGCATTGAGGGCTATGTGAAAACGGCTGTGGCGCTGAAGTTGCCTGTGAATGTGGAGTTGGTGGCATGTGAAAACCGCATGTGGAGCATTCGTTCGTGTGGGATGCTCACCAAGCTTCATTTCAGTCCTAGGCACTCAAAGGGCACTAAGCATAGAGTGTGAAAACTGAGTTTGCTTGAGAACTGCTTGGAAGCCTGATGGTGTGTGAAGTTAGTGAGCCAAATGGAGTTGTTCTCCCACAAGAACCACTCGACTGATCCTTCTTCAATAGGCCCTTCACCAACATGCAGTGTTTCCTTGATTGAATTAGCTCTCACACCAATATTTGCGTCTAGAGCCTTTGCATTGAGGGCTATATGAAAAAGGCTGTGGCGCTGAAGTTGTCTGTGAATGTGGAGTTGGTGGCATGTGAAACCCGCATGTGGAGCATTCGTTTGTGTGGGATGTTCTACCAGGTTCATTCCTAGATAATGCACTCAAAGGGCACTAAGCATAGAGTGTGAAAACTGAGTTTCCTTGAGAGCTGCTTGGAAGCCTGATGGTGTGTGAAGTTAGTGAGCCAAATGGAGTTGTTCTCCCACAAGAACCACTCGGCTGATCCTTCTTCAATATACCCTTCACCAACATGCAGTGTTTCCTTGATTGAATTAGCTCTCACACCAATATTTGCGTCTAGAGCCTTTGCATTGAGGGCTATGTGAAAACGGCTGTGGCGCTGAAGTTGCCTGAGAATGTGGAGTTGGTGGCATGTGAAACCCGCATGTGGAGCATTCGTTTGTGTGGGATGCTCTACCAGGTTCATTCCTAGATAATGCACTCAAAGGGCACTAAGCATAGAGTGTGAAAACTGAGTTTCCTTGAGAGCTGCTTGGAAGCCTGATGGTGTGTGAAGTTAGTGAGCCAAATGCTGTTGCTCTCCCACAAAAATCACTCGACTGATCCTTCTTCAATATGCCCTTCACCAACATGCAGTGTTTCCTTGATTGAATTAGCTCTCACACCAATATTTGCGTCTAGAGCCTTTGCATTGAGGGATATCTGAAAATGGCTTTGGCACTGAAGTTGCCTGTGAATGTGGAGTTGGTGGCATGTGAAAACCGCATGTGGAGCATTCGTTCGTGTGGGATGCTCTACCAGGTTCATTCCTAGAAAATGCACTCAAAGGGCACTAAGCATAGAGTGTGAAAACTGAGTTTCCTTGAGAGCTGCTTGGAAGCCTGATGGTGTGTGAATTTAGTGAGCCAAATGGAGTTGTTCTCCCACAAGAACCACTCGACTGATCCTTCTTCAATAGGCCCTTCACCAACATGCAGTGTTTCCTTGATTGAATTAGCTCTCACAACAATATTTGTGTCTAGAGCCTTTGCATTGAGGGCTATGTGAAAACGGCTGTGGCGCTGAAGTTGCCTGAGAATGTGGAGTTGGTGGCATGTGAAACCCGCATGTGGAGCATTCGTTTGTGTGGGATGCTCTACCAGGTTCATTCCTAGAAAATGCACTCAAAGGGCACTAAGCATAGAGTGTGAAAACTGAGTTTCCTTGAGAGCTGCTTGGAAGCCTGATGGTGTGTGAAGTTAGTGAGCCAAATGGAGTTGTTCTCCCACAAGAACCACTCGGCTGATCCTTCTTCAATAGGCCCTTCACCAACATGCAGTGTTTCCTTGATTGAAGTAGCTCTCACACCAATATTTGCGTCTAGAGCCTTTGCATTGAGGGCTATCTGAAAATGGCTGTGGCGCTGAAGTTGCCTGTGAATGTGGAGTTGGTGGCATGTGAAACCCGCATGTGGAGCATTCGTTTGTGTGGGATGCTCTACCAGGTTCATTCCTAGATAATGCACTCAAAGGGCACTAAGCATAGAGTGTGAAAACTGAGTTTCCTTGAGAGCTGCTTGGAAGCCTGATGGTGTGTGAATTTAGTGAGCCAAATGGAGTTGTTCTCCCACAAGAACCACTCGACTGATCCTTCTTCAATAGGCCCTTCACCAACATGCAGTGTTTCCTTGATTGAATTAGCTCTCACAACAATATTTGTGTCTAGAGCCTTTGCATTGAGGGCTATGTGAAAACGGCTGTGGCGCTGAAGTTGCCTGAGAATGTGGAGTTGGTGGCATGTGAAACCCGCATGTGGAGCATTCGTTTGTGTGGGATGCTCTACCAGGTTCATTCCTAGAAAATGCACTCAAAGGGCACTAAGCATAGAGTGTGAAAACTGAGTTTCCTTGAGAGCTGCTTGGAAGCCTGATGGTGTGTGAAGTTAGTGAGC
Source organism: Ochotona princeps (assembly GCF_030435755.1). NCBI lineage: Eukaryota > Metazoa > Chordata > Mammalia > Lagomorpha > Ochotonidae > Ochotona > Ochotona princeps. The sequence goes on from NW_026700974.1 coordinate 456,670, forward strand.
CAAATGGAGTTGTTCTCCCACAAGAACCACTCGGCTGATCCTTCTTCAATAGGCCCTTCACCAACATGCAGTGTTTCGTTGATTGAAGTATCTCTCACACCAATATTTGCGTCTAGAGCCTTTGCATTGAGGGCTATCTGAAAATGGCTGTGGCGCTGAAGTTGCCTGTGAATGTGGAGTTGGTGGCATGTGAAACCCGCATGTGGAGCATTCGTTTGTGTGGGATGCTCTACCAAGATTCATTTCAGTCCTAGGCACTCAAAAGGCACTAAGCATAGAGTGTGAAAACTGAGTTTCCTTGAGAGCTGCTTGGAAGCCTGATGGTGTGTGAAGTTAGTGAGCCAAATGGAGTTGTTCTCCCACAAGAACCACTCGGCTGATCCTTTTTATAGGCCCTTAACCAACATGCAGTGTTTCCTTGATTGAATTAGCTCTCACACCAATATTTGCGTCTAAAGCCTTTGAATTGAGGGCTATCTGAAAACGGCTGTGGCGCTGAAGTTGCCTGTGAATGTGGAGTTGGTGGCATGTGAAAACCCGCATGTGGAGCATTCGTTTGTGTGGGATGCTCTACCAGGTTCATTCCTAGATAATGCACTCAAAGGGCACTAAGCATAGAGTGTGAAAACTGAGTTTCCTTGAGAGCTGCTGGGAAGCCTGATGGTGTGTGAAGTTAGTGAGCCAAATGGAGTTGTTCTCCCACAAGAACCACTCGGCTGATCCTTCTTCAATATGCCCTTCACCAACATGCAGTGTTTCCTTGATTGAATTAGCTCTCACACCAATATTTGCGTCTAGAGCCTTTGGATTGAGGGCTATATGAAAACGGCTGTGGCGCTGAAGTTGCCTGTGAATGTGGAGTTGGTGGCATGTGAAACCCGCATGTGAAGCATTCGTTTGTGTAGGATGCTCACCAAGCTTCATTTCAGTCCTAGGCACTCAAAGGGCACTAAGCATAGAGTGTGAAAACTGAGTTTCCTGGAGAGCTGCTTGGAAGCCTGATGGTGTGTGAAGTTAGTGAGCCAAATGGAGTTGTTCTCCCACAAGAACCACTCGGCTGATCCTTCTTCAATAGGCCCTTCACCAACATGCAGTGTTTCCTTGATTGAATTAGCTCTCACACCAATATTTGCGTCTAGAGCCTTTGCATTGAGGGCTATCTGAAAACGGCTGTGGCACTGAAGCTGCCTGAGAATGTGGAGGTGGTGGCATGTGAAACCCGCATGTGGAGCATTCGTTCGTGTGGGATGCTCTACCAGGTTCATTGCTAGATGTAGGCACTCAAAGGGCACTAAGCATAGACTGTGAAAACTGAGTTTCCTTGAGAGCTGCTTGGAAGCCTGATGGTGTGTGAAGTTAGTGAGCCAAATGGAGTTGTTCTCCCACAAGAACCACTCAGCTGATCATTCTTCAATAGGCCCTTCACCAACATGCAGTGTTTCCTTGATTGAATTAGCTCTCACACCAATATTTGCGTCTAGAGCCTTTGCATTGAGGGCTATCTGAAAACGGCTGTGGCGCTGAAGTTGCCTGTGAATGTGGAGTTGGTGGCATGTGAAAACCGCATGTGAAGCATTCGTTTGTGTGGGATGCTCACCAAGATTCATTTCAGTCCTAGGCACTCAGAGGGCACTAAGCATAGAGTGTGAAAACTGAGTTTCCTGGAGAGCAGCTTGGAAGCCTGATGGTGTGTGAAGTTAGTGAGCCAAATGGAGTTGTTCTCCCACAAGAACCACTCGGCTGATCCTTCTTCAATAGGCCCTTCACCAACATGCAGTGTTTCCTTGATTGAAGTAGCTCTCACAAAAATATGTGCGTCTAGAGCCTTTGTATTGAGGGCTATCTGAAAAGGGCTGTGGCGCTGAAGTTGCCTGTGAATGTGGAGTTAGTGGCATGTGAAACCCGCATGTGGAGCATTCGTTTGTGTGGGATGCTCTACCAGGTTCATTCCTAGATAATGCACTCAAAGGGCACTAAGCATAGAGTGTGAAAACTGAGTTTCCTTGAGAGCTGCTTGGAAGCCTGATGGTGTGTGAAGTTAGTGAGCCAAATGGAGTTGTTCTCCCACAAGAACCAATCGGTTGATTCTTCTTCAATAGGCCCTTCACCAACATGCAGTGTTTCCTTGATTGAATTAGCTCTCACACTAATATTTGCGTCTAGAGCCTTTGCATTGAGGGCTATCTGAAAACGGCTGTGGCGCTGAAGTTGCCTGTGAATGTGGAGTTGGTGGCATGTGAAACCCGCATGTGGAGCATTCGTTTGTGTGGGATGCTCACCAAGATTCATTTCAGTCCTAGGCACTCAAAGGGCACTAAGCATAGAGTGTGAAAACTGAGTTTCCTTGAGAGCTGCTTGGAAGCCTGATGGTGTGTGAAGTTAGTGATCCAAATGGAGTTTTTCTCCCACAAGAACCACTCGGCTGATCCTTCTTCAATATGCCCTTCACCAACATGCAGTGTTTCCTTGATTGAATTAGCTCTCACACCAATATTTGCGTCTAAAGCCTTTGAATTGAGGGCTATGTGAAAACGGCTGTGGCGCTGAAGTTGCCTGTGAATGTGGAGTTGGTGGCATGTGAAACCCGCATGTGGAGCATTCGTTTGTGTGGGATGCTCTACCAGGTTCATTCCTAGATAATGCACTCAAAGGGCACTAAGCATAGAGTGTGAAAACTGAGTTTCCTTGAGAGCTGCTTGGAAGCCTGATGGTGTGTGAAGTTAGTGAGCCAAATGGAGTTGTTCTCCCACAAGAACCACTCAGCTGATCATTCTTCAATATGCCCTTCACCAACATGCAGTGTTTCCTTGATTGAATTAGCTCTCACACCAATATTTGCGTCTAGAGCCTTTGCATTGAGGGCTATCTGAAAACGGCTGTGGCGCTGAAGTTGCCTGTGAATGTGGAGTTGGTGGCATGTGAAAACCGCATGTGAAGCATTCGTTTGTGTAGGATGCTCACCAAGCTTCATTTCAGTCCTAGGCACTCAGAGGGCACTAAGCATAGAGTGTGAAAACTGAGTTTCCTGGAGAGCTGCTTGGAAGCCTGATGGTGTGTGAAGTTAGTGAACCAAATGGAGTTGTTCTCCCACAAGAACCACTCGGCTGATCCTTCTTCAATATGCCCTTCACCAACATGCAGTGTTTCCTTGATTGATGTAGCTCTCACACCAATATGTGCGTCTAGAGCCTTTGTATTGAGGGCTATCTGAAAACGGCTGTGGCGCTGAAGTTGCCTGTGAATGTGGAGTTGGTGGCATGTGAAAACCGCATGTGGAGCATTCGTTCGTGTGGGATGCTCACCAAGATTCATTTCAGTCCTAGGCACTCAAAGGGCACTAAGCATAGAGTGTGAAAACTGAGTTTCCTTGAGAGCTGCTTGGAAGCCTGATGGTGTGTGAAGTTAGTGAGCCAAATGGAGTTGTTCTCCCACAAGAACCATTCGGCTGATCCTTCTTCAATAGGCCCTTCACCAACATGCAGTGTTTCCTTGATTGAATTAGCTCTCACACCAATATTTGTGTCTAGAGCCTTTGCATTGAGGGTATCTGAAAACGGCTGTGGCGCTGAAGTTGCCTGAGAATGTGGAGTTGGTGGCATGTGAAAACCGCATGTGGAGCATTCGTTTGTGTGGGATGCTCTACCAGGTTCATTCCTAGATAATGCACTCAAAGGGCACTAAGCATAGAGTGTGAAAACTGAGTTTCCTTGAGAGCTGCTTGGAAGCCTGATGGTGTGTGAAGTTAGTGAGCCAAATGGAGTTGTTCTCCCACAAGAACCACTCGACTGATCCTTCTTCAATAGGCCCTTCACCAACATGCAGTGTTTCCTTGATTGAATTAGCTCTCACACAAATATTTGCGTCTAGAGCCTTTGCATTGAGGGCTATCTGAAAAGGGCTTTGGCGCTGAAGTTGCCTGTGAATGTGGAGTTGGTGGCATGTGAAACCCGCATGTGGAGCATTCGTTTGTGTGGGATGCTCTACCAGGTTCATTCCTAGATAATGCACTCAAAGGGCACTAAGCATAGAGTGTGAAAACTGAGTTTCCTTGAGAGCTGCTTGGAAGCCTGATGGTGTGTGAAGTTAGTGAGCCAAATGGAGTTGTTCTCCCACAAGAACCACTCGGCTGATCCTTATTCAATATGCCCTTCACCAACATGCAGTGTTTCCTTGATTGAATTAGCTCTCACACCAATATTTGCGTCTAGAGCCTTTGCATTGAGGGCTATCTGAAAACGGCTGTGGCGCTGAAGTTGCCTGAGAATGTGGAGTTGGTGGCATGTGAAAACCCGCATGTGGAGCATTCGTTTGTGTGGGATGCTCTACCAGGTTCATTCCTAGATAATGCACTCAAAGGGCACTAAGCATAGAGTGTGAAAACTGAGTTTCCTTGAGAGCTGCTTGGAAGCCTGATGGTGTGTGAAGTTAGTGATCCAAATGGAGTTGTTCTCCCACAAGAACCACTCGACTGATCCTTCTTCAATAGGCCCTTCACCAACATGCAGTGTTTCCTTGATTGAAGTAGCTCTCACACCAATATTTGCGTCTAGAGCCTTTGCATTGAGGGCTATGTGAAAACTGCTTTGGCGCTGGAGTTGCCTGTGAATGTGGAGTTGGTGGCATGTGAAACCCGCATGTGGAGCATTCATTTGTGTGGGATGCTCTACCAGGATCATTCCTAGATAATGCACTCAAAGGGCACTAAGCATAGAGTGTGAAAACTGAGTTTCCTTGAGAGCTGCTTGGAAGCCTGATGGTGTGTGAAGTTAGTGAACCAAATGGAGTTGTTCTCCCACAAGAACCACTCGGCTGATCCTTCTTATAGGCCCTTCACCAACATGCAGTGTTTCCTTGATTGAATTAGCTCTCACACCAATATTTGCGTCTCGAGCCTTTGCATTGAGGGCTATCTGAAAACGGCTGTGGCACTGAAGTTGCCTGAGAATGTGGAGTTGGTGGCATGTGAAACCCGCATGTGGAGCATTCGTTTATGTGGGATGCTCTACCAGGTTCATTCCTAGATCTAGGCACTCAAAGGGCACTAAGCATAGAGTGTGAATACTGAGTTTCCTGGAGAGCTGCTTTGAAGCCTGATGGTGTGTGAAGTTAGTGAGCCAAATGGAGTTGTTCTCCCACAAGAACCACTCAGCTGATCATTCTTCAATATGCCCTTCACCAACATGCAGTGTTTCCTTGATTGAATTAGCTCTCACAACAATATTTGCGTCTAGAACCTTTGCATTGAGGGCTATCTGAAAACGGCTGTGGCGCTGAAGTTGCCTGTGAATGTGGAGTTGGTGGCATGTGAAAACCGCATGTGAAGCATTCGTTTGTGTAGGATGCTCACCAAGCTTCATTTCAGTCCTAGGCACTCAGAGGGCACTAAGCATAGAGTGTGAAAACTGAGTTTCCCTGAGAGCTGCTTGGAAGCCTGATGGTGTGTGAAGTTAGTGAGCCAAATGGAGTTGTTCTCCCACAAGAACCACTCGGCTGATCCTTCTTCAATATGCCCTTCACCAACATGCAGTGTTTCCTTGATTGAATTAGCTCTCACACCAATATTTGCGTCTAGAGCCTTTGCATTGAGGGCTATCTGAAAAGGGCTGTGGCGCTGAAGTTGCCTGTGAATGTGGAGTTGGTGGCATGTGAAACCCGCATGTGGAGCATTCGTTTGTTTGGGATGCTCTACCAGGTTCATTCCTAGATAATGCACTCAAATGGCACTAAGCATAGAGTGTGAAAACTGAGTTTCCTTGAGAGCTGCTTGGAAGCCTGATGGTGTGTGAAGTTAGTGAGCCAAATGGAGTTGTTCTCCCACAAGAACCACTCGGCTGATCCTTCTTCAATAGGCCCTTCACCAACATGCAGTGTTTCCTTGATTGAAGTAGCTCTCACACCAATATTTGCGTCTAGAGCCTTTGCATTGAGGGCTATCTGAAAAGGGCTGTGGCGCTGAAGTTGCCTGTGAATGTGGAGTTGGTGGCATGTGAAAACCGCATGTGGAGCATTCATTTGTGTGGGATGCTCACCAAGCTTCATTTCAGTCCTAGGCACTCAAAGGGCACTAAGCATAGAGTGTGAAAACTGAGTTTCCTTGAGAGCTGCTTGGAAGCCTGATGGTGTGTGAAGTTAGTGAGCCAAATGGAGTTGTTCTCCCACAAGAACCACTCGGCTGATCCTTCTTCAATAGGCCCTTCACCAACATGCAGTGTTTCCTTGATTGAAGTAGCTCTCACAGCAATATGTGCGTCTAGAGCCTTTGTATTGAGGGCTATCTGAAAACGGCTGTGGCGCTGAAGTTGCCTGTGAATGTGGAGTTGGTGGCATGTGAAACCCGCATGTGGAGCATTCGTTTGTCTGGGATGCTCTACCAGGTTCATTCCTAGATAATGCACTCAAAGGGCACTAAGCATAGAGTGTGAAAACTGAGTTTCCTTGAGAGCTGCTTGGAAGCCTGATGGTGTGTGAAGTTAGTGAGCCAAATGGAGTTGTTCTCCCACAAGAACCACTCGGCTGATCCTTCTTATAGGCCCTTCACCAACATGCAGTGTTTCCTTGATTGAATTACCTCTCACACCAATATTTGCGTCTAGAGCTTTTGCATTGAGGGCTATCTGAAAACGGCTGTGGCGCTGAAGCTGCCTGTGAATGTGGAGTTGGTGGCATGTGAAAACCCGCCTGTGAAGCATTCGTTTGTGTGGGATGCTCACCAAGCTTCATTTCAGTCCTAGGCACTCAAAGGGCACTAAGCATAGAGTGTGAAAACTGAGTTTCCTGGAGAGCTGCTTGGAAGCCTGATGGTGTGTGAAGTTAGTGAGCCAAATGGAGTTGTTCTCCCACAAGAACCACTCGGCTGATCCTTCTTCAATAGGCCCTTCACCAACATGCAGTGTTTCCTTGATTGAATTAGCTCTCACACCAATATTTGCGTCTAGAGCCTTTGCATTGAGGGCTATCTGAAAACGGCTGTGGCACTGAAGTTGCCTGAGAATGTGGAGTTGGTGGCATGTGAAACCCGCATGTGGAGCATTCGTTTGTGTGGGATGCTCTACCAGGTTCATTCCTAGATCTAGGCACTCAAAGGGCACTAAGCATAGAGTGTGAAACCTGAGTTTCCTTGAGAGCTGCTTGGGAAGCCTGATGGTGTGTGAAGTTAGTGAGCCAAATGGAGTTGTTCTCCCACAAGAACCACTCAGCTGATCATTCTTCAATATGCCCTTCACCAACATGCAGTGTTTCCTTGATTGAATTAGCTCTCACACCAATATTTGCGTCTAGAGCCTTTGCATTGAGGGCTATCTGAAAACGGCTGTGGCGCTGAAGTTGCCTGTGAATGTGGAGTTAGTGGCATGTGAAAACCGCATGTGAAGCATTCGTTTGTGTAGGATGCTCACCAAGCTTCATTTCAGTCCTAGGCACTCAGAGGGCACTAAGCATAGAGTGTGAAAACTGAGTTTCCTGGAGAGCTGCTTGGAAGCCTGATGGTGTGTGAAGTTAGTGAACCAAATGGAGTTGTTCTCCCACAAGAACCACTCGGCTGATCCTTCTTCAATATGCCCTTCACCAACATGCAGTGTTTCCTTGATTGAAGTAGCTCTCACAGCAATATGTGCGTCTAGAGCCTTTGTATTGAGGCCTATCTGAAAACGGCTGTGGCGCTGAAGTTGCCTGTGAATGTGGAGTTGGTGGCATGTGAAAACCGCATGTGGAGCATTCGTTCGTGTGGGATGCTCACCAAGATTCATTTCAGTCCTAGGCACTCAAAGGGCACTAAGCATAGAGTGTGAAAACTGAGTTTCCTTGAGAGCTGCTTGGAAGCCTGATGGTGTGTGAAGTTAGTGAGCCAAATGGAGTTGTTCTCCCACAAGAACCACTCGGCTGATCCTTCTTCAATAGGCCCTTCACCAACATGCAGTGTTTCCTTGATTGAATTAGCTCTCACACCAATATTTGTGTCTAGAGCCTTTGCATTGAGGGTATCTGAAAACGGCTGTGGCGCTGAAGTTGCCTGAGAATGTGGAGTTGGTGGCATGTGAAAACCGCATGTGGAGCATTCGTTTGTGTGGGATGCTCTACCAGGTTCATTCCTAGATAATGCACTCAAAGGGCACTAAGCATAGAGTGTGAAAACTGAGTTTCCTTGAGAGCTGCTTGGAAGCCTGATGGTGTGTGAAGTTAGTGAGCCAAATGGAGTTGTTCTCCCACAAGAACCACTCGACTGATCCTTCTTCAATAGGCCCTTCACCAACATGCAGTGTTTCCTTGATTGAATTAGCTCTCACACAAATATTTGCTTCTAGAGCCTTTGCATTGAGGGCTATCTGAAAAGGGCTTTGGCGCTGAAGTTGCCTGTGAATGTGGAGTTGGTGGCATGTGAAACCCGCATGTGGAGCATTCGTTTGTGTGGGATGCTCTACCAGGTTCATTCCTAGATAATGCACTCAAAGGGCACTAAGCATAGAGTGTGAAAACTGAGTTTCCTTGAGAGCTGCTTGGAAGCCTGATGGTGTGTGAAGTTAGTGAGCCAAATGGAGTTGTTCTCCCACAAGAACCACTCGGCTGATCCTTATTCAATAGGCCCTTCACCAACATGCAGTGTTTCCTTGATTGAATTAGCTCTCACACCAATATTTGCGTCTAGAGCCTTTGCATTGAGGGCTATCTGAAAACGGCTGTGGCGCTGAAGTTGCCTGAGAATGTGGAGTTGGTGGCATGTGAAAACCCGCATGTGGAGCATTCGTTTGTGTGGGATGCTCTACCAGGTTCATTCCTAGATAATGCACTCAAAGGGCACTAAGCATAGAGTGTGAAAACTGAGTTTCCTTGAGAGCTGCTTGGAAGCCTGATGGTGTGTGAAGTTAGTGAGCCAAATGGAGTTGTTCTCCCACAAGAACCACTCAGCTGATCATTCTTCAATATGCCCTTCACCAACATGCAGTGTTTCCTTGATTGAATTAGCTCTCACACCAATATTTGCGTCTAGAGCCTTTGCATTGAGGGCTATCTGAAAACGGCTTTGGCGCTGGAGTTGCCTGTGAATGTGGAGTTGGTGGCATGTGAAACCCGCATGTGAAGCATTCGTTTGTGTAGGATGCTCACCAAGCTTCATTTCAGTCCTAGGCACTCAAAGGGCACTAAGCATAGAGTGTGAAAACTGAGTTTCCTGGAGAGCTGCTTGGAAGCCTGGTGGTGTGTGAAGTTAGTGAGCCAAATGGAGTTGTTCTCCACAAGAACCACTCGGCTGATCCTTCTTCAATAGGCCCTTCACCAACATGCAGTGTTTCCTTGATTGAATTAGCTCTCACACCAATATTTGCGTCTCGAGCCTTTGCATTGAGGGCTATGTGAAAACGGCTGTGGCGCTGAAGTTGCCTGTGAATGTGGAGTTGGTGGCATGTGAAACCCGCATGTGGAGCATTCGTTTGTGTGGGATGCTCACCAAGATTCATTTCAGTCCTAGGCACTCAAAGGGCACTAAGCATAGAGTGTGAAAACTGAGTTTCCTTGAGAGCTGCTTGGAAGCCTGATGGTGTGTGAAGTTAGTGAGCCAAATGGAGTTTTTCTCCCACAAGAACCACTCGGCTGATCCTTCTTATAGGCCCTTCACCAACATGCAGTGTTTCGTTGATTGAATTAGCTCTCACACCAATATTTGCGTCTAAAGCCTTTGAATTGAGGGCTATATGAAAACGGCTGTGGCGCTGAAGTTGCCTGTGAATGTGGAGTTGGTGGCATGTGAAAACCGCATGTGGAGCATTCGTTTGTGTGGGATGCTTTACCAGGTTCATTCCTAGATAATGCACTCAAAGGGGACTAAGCATAGAGTGTGAAAACTGAGTTTCCTTGAGAGCTGCTTGGAAGCCTGATGGTGTGTGAAGTTAGTGAGCCAAATGGAGTTGTTCTCCCACAAGAACCACTCGGCTGATCCTTCTTCAATATGCCCTTCACCAACATGCAGTGTTTCCTTGATTGAATTAGCTCTCACACCAATATTTGTGTCTAGAGCCTTTGCATTGAGGGCTATCTGAAAACGGCTGTGGCGCTGAAGTTTCCTGTAAATGTGGAGTTGGTGGCATGTGAAAACCGCATGTGAAGCATTCGTTTGTGTAGGATGCTCACCAAGCTTCATTTCAGTCCTAGGCACTCAAAGGGCACTAAGCATAGAGTGTGAAAACTGAGTTTCCTTGAGAGCTGCTTGGAAGCCTGATGGTGTGTGAAGTTAGTGAGCCAAATGGAGTTGTTCTCCCACAAGAACCACTCGGCTGATCCTTCTTATAGGCCCTTCACCAACATGCACTGTTTCCTTGATTGAATTAGCTCTCACACCAATATTTGCGTCTCGAGCCTTTGCATTGAGGGCTATCTGAAAACGGCTGTGGCGCTGAAGTTGCCTGTGAATGTGGAGTTGGTGGCATGTGAAACCCGCATGTGGAGCATTCGTTTGTGTGGGATGCTTTACCAGGTTCATTCCTAGAAAATGCACTCAAAGGGGACTAAGCATAGAGTGTGAAAACTGAGCTTCCTGGAGAGCTGCTTGGAAGCCTGATGGTGTGTGAAGTTAGTGAGCCAAATGGAGTTGTTCTCCCACAAGAACCACTCGGCTGATCCTTCTTCAATATGCCCTTCACCAACATGCAGTGTTTCCTTGATTGAATTAGCTCTCACACCAATATTTGCGTCTAGAGCCTTTGCATTGAGGGCTATCTGAAAACGGCTGTGGCGCTGAAGTTGCCTGCAAATGTGGAGTTGGTGGCATGTGAAAACCGCATGTGAAGCATTCGTTTGTGTAGGATGCTCACCAAGCTTCATTTCAGTCCTAGGCACTCAAAGGGCACTAAGCATAGAGTGTGAAAACTGAGTTTCCTTGAGAGCTGCTTGGAAGCCTGATGGTGTGTGAAGTTAGTGAGCCAAATGGAGTTGTTCTCCCACAAGAACCACTCGGCTGATCCTTCTTATAGGCCCTTCACCAACATGCAGTGTTTCCTTGATTGAATTAGCTCTCACACCAATATTTGCGTCTCGAGCCTTTGCATTGAGGGCTATCTGAAAACGGCTGTGGCGCTGAAGTTGCCTGAGAATGTGGAGTTGGTGGCATGTGAAACCCGCATGTGGAGCATTCGTTTATGTGGGATGCTCTACCAGGTTCATTCCTAGATCTAGGCACTCAAAGGGCACTAAGCATAGAGTGTGAATACTGAGTTTCCTGGAGAGCTGCTTGGAAGCCTGATGGTGTGTGAAGTTAGTGAGCCAAATGGAGTTGTTCTCCCACAAGAACCACTCAGCTGATCATTCTTCAATATGCCCTTCACCAACATGCAGTGTTTCCTTGATTGAATTAGCTCTCACAACAATATTTGCGTCTAGAACCTTTGCATTGAGGGCTATCTGAAAACGGCTGTGGCGCTGAAGTTGCCTGTGAATGTGGAGTTGGTGGCATGTGAAAACCGCATGTGAAGCATTCGTTTGTGTAGGATGCTCACCAAGCTTCATTTCAGTCCTAGGCACTCAGAGGGCACTAAGCATAGAGTGTGAAAACTGAGTTTCCTAGAGAGCTGCTTGGAAGCCTGATGGTGTGTGAAGTTAGTGAGCCAAATGGAGTTGTTCTCCCACAAGAACCACTCGGCTGATCCTTGTTCAATATGCCCTTCACCAACATGCAGTGTTTCCTTGATTGAATTAGCTCTCACACCAATATTTGCGTCTAGATCCTTTGGATTGAGGGCTATCTGAAAAGGGCTGTGGCGCTGAAGTTGCCTGTGAATGTGGAGTTGGTGGCATGTGAAACCCGCATGTGGAGCATTCGTTTGTTTGGGATGCTCTACCAGGTTCATTCCTAGATAATGCACTCAAAGGGCACTAAGCATAGAGTGTGAAAACTGAGTTTCCTTGAGAGCTGCTTGGAAGCCTGATGGTGTGTGAAGTTAGTGAGCCAAATGGAGTTGTTCTCCCACAAGAACCACTCGGCTGATCCTTCTTCAATAGGCCCTTCACCAACATGCAGTGTTTCCTTGATTGAAGTAGCTCTCACACCAATATTTGCGTCTAGAGCCTTTGCATTGAGGGCTATCTGAAAAGGGCTGTGGCGCTGAAGTTGCCTGTGAATGTGGAGTTGGTGGCATGTGAAAACCGCATGTGGAGCATTCATTTGTGTGGGATGCTCACCAAGCTTCATTTCAGTCCTAGGCACTCAAAGGGCACTAAGCATAGAGTGTGAAAACTGAGTTTCCTTGAGAGCTGCTTGGAAGCCTGATGGTGTGTGAAGTTAGTGAGCCAAATGGAGTTGTTCTCCCACAAGAACCACTCGGCTGATCCTTCTTCAATAGGCCCTTCACCAACATGCAGTGTTTCCTTGATTGAAGTAGCTCTCACACCAATATGTGCGTCTAGAGCCTTTGTATTGAGGGCTATCTGAAAACGGCTGTGGCGCTGAAGTTGCCTGTGAATGTGGAGTTGGTGGCATGTGAAACCCGCATGTGGAGCATTCGTTTGTCTGGGATGCTCTACCAGGTTCATTCCTAGATAATGCACTCAAAGGGCACTAAGCATAGAGTGTGAAAACTGAGTTTCCTTGAGAGCTGCTTGGAAGCCTGATGGTGTGTGAAGTTAGTGAGCCAAATGGAGTTTTTCTCCCACAAGAACCACTCGGCTGATCCTTCTTATAGGCCCTTCACCAACATGCAGTGTTTCCTTGATTGAATTAGCTCTCACACCAATATTTGCGTCTAAAGCCTTTGAATTGAGGGCTATATGAAAACGGCTGTGGCGCTGAAGTTGCCTGTGAATGTGGAGTTGGTGGCATGTGAAACCCGCATGTGGAGCATTGGTATGTGTGGGATGCTCTACCAGGTTCATTCCTAGATAATGCACTCAAAGGGCACTAAGCATAGAGTGTGAAAACTGAGTTTGCTTGAGAGCTGCTTGGAAGCCTGATGGTGTGTGAAGTTAGTGAGCCAAATGGAGTTGTTCTCCCAGAAGAACCACTCGGCTGATCCTTCTTATAGGCCCTTCACCAACATGCAGTGTTTCCTTGATTGAATTACCTCTCACACCAATATTTGCGTCTAGAGCTTTTGCATTGAGGGCTATCTGAAAACGGCTGTGGCGCTGAAGTTGCCTGTGAATGTGGAGTTGGTGGCATGTGAAAACCCGCATGTGAAGCATTCGTTTGTGTGGGATGCTCACCAAGCTTCATTTCAGTCCTAGGCACTCAAAGGGCACTAAGCATAGAGTGTGAAAACTGAGTTTCCTTGAGAGCTGCTTGGAAGCCTGATGGTGTGTGAAGTTAGTGAGCCAAATGGAGTTGTTCTCCCACAAGAACCACTCGGCTGATCCTTATTCAATATGCCCTTCACCAACATGCAGTGTTTCCTTGATTGAATTAGCTCTCACACTAATATTTGCGTCTAGAGCCTTTGCATTGAGGGCTATGTGAAAACGGCTGTGGCGCTGAAGTTGCCTGTGAATGTGGAGTTGGTGGCATGTGAAACCCGCATGTGGAGCATTCGTTTGTGTTCGATGCTCACCAAGCTTCATTTGAATCCTAGGCACTCAAAGGGCACTAAGCATAGAGTGTGAAAACTGAGTTTCCTTGAGAGCTGCTTGGAAGCCTGATGGTGTGTGAAGTTAGTGAGCCAAATGGAGTTGTTCTCCCACAAGAACCACTCGGCTGATCCTTCTTCAATAGGCCCTTCACCAACATGCAGTGTTTCCTTGATTGAATTAGCTCTCACACCAATATTTGTGTCTAGAGCCTTTGCATTGAGGGCTATGTGAAAACGGCTGTGGCGCTGAAGTTGCCTGTGAATGTGGAGTTGGTGGCATGTGAAAACCGCATGTGGAGCATTCGTTCGTGTGGGATGCTCACCAAGCTTCATTTCAGTCCTAGGCACTCAAAGGGCACTAAGCATAGAGTGTGAAAACTGAGTTTGCTTGAGAACTGCTTGGAAGCCTGATGGTGTGTGAAGTTAGTGAGCCAAATGGAGTTGTTCTCCCACAAGAACCACTCGACTGATCCTTCTTCAATAGGCCCTTCACCAACATGCAGTGTTTCCTTGATTGAATTAGCTCTCACACCAATATTTGCGTCTAGAGCCTTTGCATTGAGGGCTATGTGAAAACGGCTGTGGCGCTGAAGTTGCCTGAGAATGTGGAGTTGGTGGCATGTGAAACCCGCATGTGGAGCATTCGTTTGTGTGGGATGCTCTACCAGGTTCATTCCTCGATAATGCACTCAAAGGGCACTAAGCATAGAGTGTGAAAACTGAGTTTCCTTGAGAGCTGCTTGGAAGCCTGATGGTGTGTGAAGTTAGTGAGCCAAATGCTGTTGCTCTCCCACAAAAATCACTCGACTGATCCTTCTTCAATATGCCCTTCACCAACATGCAGTGTTTCCTTGATTGAATTAGCTCTCACAACAATATTTGCGTCTAGAGCCTTTGCATTGAGGGATATCTGAAAATGGCTTTGGCACTGAAGTTGCCTGTGAATGTGGAGTTGGTGGCATGTGAAAACCGCATGTGAAGCATTCGTTCGTGTGGGATGCTCACCAAGCTTCATTTCAGTCCTAGGCACTCAAAGGGCACTAAGCATAGAGTGTGAAAACTGAGTTTCCTTGAGAGCTGCTTGGAAGCCTGATGGTGTGTGAATTTAGTGAGCCAAATGGAGTTGTTCTCCCACAAGAACCACTCGACTGATCCTTCTTCAATAGGCCCTTCACCAACATGCAGTGTTTCCTTGATTGAATTAGCTCTCACACCAATATTTGTGTCTAGAGCCTTTGCATTGAGGGCTATGTGAAAACGGCTGTGGCGCTGAAGTTGCCTGAGAATGTGGAGTTGGTGGCATGTGAAACCCGCATGTGGAGCATTCGTTTGTGTGGGATGCTCTACCAGGTTCATTCCTAGAAAATGCACTCAAAGGGCACTAAGCATAGAGTGTGAAAACTGAGTTTCCTTGAGAGCTGCTTGGAAGCCTGATGGTGTGTGAAGTTAGTGAGCCAAATGGAGTTGTTCTCCCACAAGAACCACTCGGCTGATCCTTCTTCAATAGGCCCTTCACCAACATGCAGTGTTTCCTTGATTGAATTAGCTCTCACACCAATATTTGTGTCTAGAGCCTTTGCATTGAGGGCTATGTGAAAACGGCTGTGGCGCTGAAGTTGCCTGTGAATGTGGAGTTGGTGGCATGTGAAAACCGCATGTGGAGCATTCGTTCGTGTGGGATGCTCACCAAGCTTCATTTCAGTCCTAGGCACTCAAAGGGCACTAAGCATAGAGTGTGAAAACTGAGTTTGCTTGAGAACTGCTTGGAAGCCTGATGGTGTGTGAAGTTAGTGAGCCAAATGGAGTTGTTCTCCCACAAGAACCACTCGACTGATCTTTCTTCAATAGGCCCTTCACCAACATGCAGTGTTTCCTTGATTGAATTAGCTCTCACACCAATATTTGCGTCTAGAGCCTTTGCATTGAGGGCTATATGAAAAAGGCTGTGGCGCTGAAGTTGTCTGTGAATGTGGAGTTGGTGGCATGTGAAACCCGCATGTGGAGCATTCGTTTGTGTGGGATGTTCTACCAGGTTCATTCCTAGATAATGCACTCAAAGGGCACTAAGCATAGAGTGTGAAAACTGAGTTTCCTTGAGAGCTGCTTGGAAGCCTGATGGTGTGTGAAGTTAGTGAGCCAAATGGAGTTGTTCTCCCACAAGAACCACTCGGCTGATCCTTCTTCAATATACCCTTCACCAACATGCAGTGTTTCCTTGATTGAATTAGCTCTCACACCAATATTTGCGTCTAGAGCCTTTGCATTGAGGGCTATGTGAAAACGGCTGTGGCGCTGAAGTTGCCTGAGAATGTGGAGTTGGTGGCATGTGAAACCCGCATGTGGAGCATTCGTTTGTGTGGGATGCTCTACCAGGTTCATTCCTAGATAATGCACTCAAAGGGCACTAAGCATAGAGTGTGAAAACTGAGTTTCCTTGAGAGCTGCTTGGAAGCCTGATGGTGTGTGAAGTTAGTGAGCCAAATACTGTTGCTCTCCCACAAAAATCACTCGACTGATCCTTCTTCAATATGCCCTTCACCAACATGCAGTGTTTCCTTGATTGAATTAGCTCTCACACCAATATTTGCGTCTAGAGCCTTTGCATTGAGGGATATCTGAAAATGGCTTTGGCACTGAAGTTGCCTGTGAATGTGGAGTTGGTGGCATGTGAAAACCGCATGTGAAGCATTCGTTCGTGTGGGATGCTCTACCAGGTTCATTCCTAGAAAATGCACTCAAAGGGCACTAAGCATAGAGTGTGAAAACTGAGTTTCCTTGAGAGCTGCTTGGAAGCCTGATGGTGTGTGAATTTAGTGAGCCAAATGGAGTTGTTCTCCCACAAGAACCACTCGACTGATCCTTCTTCAATAGGCCCTTCACCAACATGCAGTGTTTCCTTGATTGAATTAGCTCTCACAACAATATTTGTGTCTAGAGCCTTTGCATTGAGGGCTATGTGAAAACGGCTGTGGCGCTGAAGTTGCCTGAGAATGTGGAGTTGGTGGCATGTGAAACCCGCATGTGGAGCATTCGTTTGTGTGGGATGCTCTACCAGGTTCATTCCTAGAAAATGCACTCAAAGGGCACTAAGCATAGAGTGTGAAAACTGAGTTTCCTTGAGAGCTGCTTGGAAGCCTGATGGTGTGTGAAGTTAGTGAGCCAAATGGAGTTGTTCTCCCACAAGAACCACTCGGCTGATCCTTCTTCAATAGGCCCTTCACCAACATGCAGTGTTTCCTTGATTGAAGTAGCTCTCACACCAATATTTGCGTCTAGAGCCTTTGCATTGAGGGCTATCTGAAAATGGCTGTGGCGCTGAAGTTGCCTGTGAATGTGGAGTTGGTGGCATGTGAAACCCGCATGTGGAGCATTCGTTTGTGTGGGATGCTCTACCAGGTTCATTCCTAGATAATGCACTCAAAGGGCACTAAGCATAGAGTGTGAAAACTGAGTTTCCTTGAGAGCTGCTTGGAAGCCTGATGGTGTGTATTTAGTGAGCCAAATGGAGTTGTTCTCCCACAAGAACCACTCGACTGATCCTTCTTCAATAGGCCCTTCACCAACATGCAGTGTTTCCTTGATTGAATTAGCTCTCACAACAATATTTGTGTCTAGAGCCTTTGCATTGAGGGCTATGTGAAAACGGCTGTGGCGCTGAAGTTGCCTGAGAATGTGGAGTTTGTGGCATGTGAAACCCGCATGTGGAGCATTCGTTTGTGTGGGATGCTCTACCAGGTTCATTCCTAGAAAATGCACTCAAAGGGCACTAAGCATAGAGTGTGAAAACTGAGTTTCCTTGAGAGCTGCTTGGAAGCCTGATGGTGTGTGAAGTTAGTGAGCCAAATGGAGTTGTTCTCCCACAAGAACCACTCGGCTGATCCTTCTTCAATAGGCCCTTCACCAACATGCAGTGTTTCGTTGATTGAAGTATCTCTCACACCAATATTTGCGTCTAGAGCCTTTGCATTGAGGGCTATCTGAAAATGGCTGTGGCGCTGAAGTTGCCTGTGAATGTGGAGTTGGTGGCATGTGAAACCCGCATGTGGAGCATTCGTTTGTGTGGGATGCTCTACCAGGTTCATTCCTAGATAATGCACTCAAAGGGCACTAAGCATAGAGTGTGAAAACTGAGTTTCCTTGAGAGCTGCTTGGAAGCCTGATGGTGTGTGAAGTTAGTGAGCCAAATGCTGTTGCTCTCCCACAAAAATCACTCGACTGATCCTTCTTCAATATGCCCTTCACCAACATGCAGTGTTTCCTTGATTGAATTAGCTCTCACACCAATATTTGCGTCTAGAGCCTTTGCATTGAGGGATATCTGAAAACGGCTGTGGCACTGAAGTTGCCTGTGAATGTGGAGTTGGTGGCATGTGAAAACCGCATGTGGAGCATTCGTTCGTGTGGGATGCTCACCAAGCTTCATTTCAGTCCTAGGCACTCAAAGGGCACTAAGCATAGAGTGTGAAAACTGAGTTTGCTTGAGAACTGCTTGGAAGCCTGATGGTGTGTGAAGTTAGTGAGCCAAATGGAGTTGTTCTCCCACAAGAACCACTCGACTGATCCTTCTTCAATAGGCCCTTCACCAACATGCAGTGTTTCCTTGATTGAATTAGCTCTCACACCAATATTTGCGTCTAGAGCCTTTGCATTGAGGGCTATATGAAAAAGGCTGTGGCGCTGAAGTTGTCTGTGAATGTGGAGTTGGTGGCATGTGAAACCCGCATGTGGAGCATTCGTTTGTGTGGGATGTTCTACCAGGTTCATTCCTAGATAATGCACTCAAAGGGCACTAAGCATAGAGTGTGAAAACTGAGTTTCCTTGAGAGCTGCTTGGAAGCCTGATGGTGTGTGAAGTTAGTGAGCCAAATGGAGTTGTTCTCCCACAAGAACCACTCGGCTGATCCTTCTTCAATATACCCTTCACCAACATGCAGTGTTTCCTTGATTGAATTAGCTCTCACACCAATATTTGCGTCTAGAGCCTTTGCATTGAGGGCTATGTGAAAACGGCTGTGGCGCTGAAGTTGCCTGAGAATGTGGAGTTGGTGGCATGTGAAACCCGCATGTGGAGCATTCGTTTGTGTGGGATGCTCTACCAGGTTCATTCCTAGATAATGCACTCAAAGGGCACTAAGCATAGAGTGTGAAAACTGAGTTTCCTTGAGAGCTGCTTGGAAGCCTGATGGTGTGTGAAGTTAGTGAGCCAAATGCTGTTGCTCTCCCACAAAAATCACTCGACTGATCCTTCTTCAATATGCCCTTCACCAACATGCAGTGTTTCCTTGATTGAATTAGCTCTCACACCAATATTTGCGTCTAGAGCCTTTGCATTGAGGGATATCTGAAAATGGCTTTGGCACTGAAGTTGCCTGTGAATGTGGAGTTGGTGGCATGTGAAAACCGCATGTGAAGCATTCGTTCGTGTGGGATGCTCACCAAGCTTCATTTCAGTCCTAGGCACTCAAAGGGCACTAAGCATAGAGTGTGAAAACTGAGTTTCCTTGAGAGCTGCTTGGAAGCCTGATGGTGTGTGAATTTAGTGAGCCAAATGGAGTTGTTCTCCCACAAGAACCACTCGACTGATCCTTCTTCAATAGGCCCTTCACCAACATGCAGTGTTTCCTTGATTGAATTAGCTCTCACAACAATATTTGTGTCTAGAGCCTTTGCATTGAGGGCTATGTGAAAACGGCTGTGGCGCTGAAGTTGCCTGAGAATGTGGAGTTGGTGGCATGTGAAACCCGCATGTGGAGCATTCGTTTGTGTGGGATGCTCTACCAGGTTCATTCCTAGAAAATGCACTCAAAGGGCACTAAGCATAGAGTGTGAAAACTGAGTTTCCTTGAGAGCTGCTTGGAAGCCTGATGGTGTGTGAAGTTAGTGAGCCAAATGGAGTTGTTCTCCCACAAGAACCACTCGGCTGATCCTTCTTCAATAGGCCCTTCACCAACATGCAGTGTTTCGTTGATTGAAGTAGCTCTCACACCAATATTTGCGTCTAGAGCCTTTGCATTGAGGGCTATCTGAAAATGGCTGTGGCGCTGAAGTTGCCTGTGAATGTGGAGTTGGTAGCATGTGAAACCCGCATGTGGAGCATTCGTTTGTGTGGGATGCTCTACCAGGTTCATTCCTAGATAATGCACTCAAAGGGCACTAAGCATAGAGTGTGAAAACTGAGTTTCCTTGAGAGCTGCTTGGAAGCCTGATGGTGTGTGAAGTTAGTGAGCCAAATGCTGTTGCTCTCCCACAAAAATCACTCGACTGATCCTTCTTCAATATGCCCTTCACCAACATGCAGTGTTTCCTTGATTGAATTAGCTCTCACACCAATATTTGCGTCTAGAGCCTTTGCATTGAGGGATATCTGAAAATGGCTTTGGCACTGAAGTTGCCTGAGAATGTGGAGTTGGTGGCATGTGAAAACCGCATGTGAAGCATTCGTTCGTGTGGGATGCTCACCAAGCTTCATTTCAGTCCTAGGCACTCAAAGGGCACTAAGCATAGAGTGTGAAAACTGAGTTTCCTTGAGAGCTGCTTGGAAGCCTGATGGTGTGTGAAGTTAGTGAGCCAAATGGAATTGTTCTCCCACAAGAACCACTCGACTGATCCTTCTTCAATAGGCCCTTCACCAACATGCAGTGTTTCCTTGATTGAATTAGCTCTCACACCAATATTTGCGTCTAGAGCCTTTGCATTGAGGGCTATATGAAAAAGGCTGTGGCGCTGAAGTTGTCTGTGAATGTGGAGTTGGTGGCATGTGAAACCCGCATGTGGAGCATTCGTTTGTGTGGGATGTTCTACCAGGTTCATTCCTAGATAATGCACTCAAAGGGCACTAAGCATAGAGTGTGAAAACTGAGTTTCCTTGAGAGCTGCTTGGAAGCCTGATGGTGTGTGAAGTTAGTGAGCCAAATGGAGTTGTTCTCCCACAAGAACCACTCGGCTGATCCTTCTTCAATATACCCTTCACCAACATGCAGTGTTTCCTTGATTGAATTAGCTCTCACACAAATATTTGCGTCTAGAGCCTTTGCATTGAGGGCTATGTGAAAACGGCTGTGGCGCTGAAGTTGCCTGAGAATGTGGAGTTGGTGGCATGTGAAACCCGCATGTGGAGCATTCGTTTGTGTGGGATGCTCTACCAGGTTCATTCCTAGATAATGCACTCAAAGGGCACTAAGCATAGAGTGTGAAAACTGAGTTTCCTTGAGAGCTGCTTGGAAGCCTGATGGTGTGTGAAGTTAGTGAGCCAAATACTGTTGCTCTCCCACAAAAATCACTCGACTGATCCTTCTTCAATATGCCCTTCACCAACATGCAGTGTTTCCTTGATTGAATTAGCTCTCACACCAATATTTGCGTCTAGAGCCTTTGCATTGAGGGATATCTGAAAATGGCTTTGGCACTGAAGTTGCCTGTGAATGTGGAGTTGGTGGCATGTGAAAACCGCATGTGAAGCATTCGTTCGTGTGGGATGCTCTACCAGGTTCATTCCTAGAAAATGCACTCAAAGGGCACTAAGCATAGAGTGTGAAAACTGAGTTTCCTTGAGAGCTGCTTGGAAGCCTGATGGTGTGTGAATTTAGTGAGCCAAATGGAGTTGTTCTCCCACAAGAACCACTCGACTGATCCTTCTTCAATAGGCCCTTCACCAACATGCAGTGTTTCCTTGATTGAATTAGCTCTCACAACAATATTTGTGTCTAGAGCCTTTGCATTGAGGGCTATGTGAAAACGGCTGTGGCGCTGAAGTTGCCTGAGAATGTGGAGTTGGTGGCATGTGAAACCCGCATGTGGAGCATTCGTTTGTGTGGGATGCTCTACCAGGTTCATTCCTAGAAAATGCACTCAAAGGGCACTAAGCATAGAGTGTGAAAACTGAGTTTCCTTGAGAGCTGCTTGGAAGCCTGATGGTGTGTGAAGTTAGTGAGCCAAATGGAGTTGTTCTCCCACAAGAACCACTCGGCTGATCCTTCTTCAATAGGCCCTTCACCAACATGCAGTGTTTCCTTGATTGAAGTAGCTCTCACACCAATATTTGCGTCTAGAGCCTTTGCATTGAGGGCTATCTGAAAATGGCTGTGGCGCTGAAGTTGCCTGTGAATGTGGAGTTGGTGGCATGTGAAACCCGCATGTGGAGCATTCGTTTGTGTGGGATGCTCTACCAGGTTCATTCCTAGATAATGCACTCAAAGGGCACTAAGCATAGAGTGTGAAAACTGAGTTTCCTTGAGAGCTGCTTGGAAGCCTGATGGTGTGTATTTAGTGAGCCAAATGGAGTTGTTCTCCCACAAGAACCACTCGACTGATCCTTCTTCAATAGGCCCTTCACCAACATGCAGTGTTTCCTTGATTGAATTAGCTCTCACAACAATATTTGTGTCTAGAGCCTTTGCATTGAGGGCTATGTGAAAACGGCTGTGGCGCTGAAGTTGCCTGAGAATGTGGAGTTTGTGGCATGTGAAACCCGCATGTGGAGCATTCGTTTGTGTGGGATGCTCTACCAGGTTCATTCCTAGAAAATGCACTCAAAGGGCACTAAGCATAGAGTGTGAAAACTGAGTTTCCTTGAGAGCTGCTTGGAAGCCTGATGGTGTGTGAAGTTAGTGAGCCAAATGGAGTTGTTCTCCCACAAGAACCACTCGGCTGATCCTTCTTCAATAG
The DNA here is from genome assembly GCF_030435755.1 of Ochotona princeps. Lineage (NCBI taxonomy): Eukaryota > Metazoa > Chordata > Mammalia > Lagomorpha > Ochotonidae > Ochotona > Ochotona princeps. The sequence goes on from NW_026700974.1 coordinate 478,875, forward strand.
GCCCTTCACCAACATGCAGTGTTTCGTTGATTGAAGTATCTCTCACACCAATATTTGCGTCTAGAGCCTTTGCATTGAGGGCTATCTGAAAATGGCTGTGGCGCTGAAGTTGCCTGTGAATGTGGAGTTGGTGGCATGTGAAACCCGCATGTGGAGCATTCGTTTGTGTGGGATGCTCTACCAGGTTCATTCCTAGATAATGCACTCAAAGGGCACTAAGCATAGAGTGTGAAAACTGAGTTTCCTTGAGAGCTGCTTGGAAGCCTGATGGTGTGTGAAGTTAGTGAGCCAAATGCTGTTGCTCTCCCACAAAAATCACTCGACTGATCCTTCTTCAATATGCCCTTCACCAACATGCAGTGTTTCCTTGATTGAATTAGCTCTCACACCAATATTTGCGTCTAGAGCCTTTGCATTGAGGGATATCTGAAAACGGCTGTGGCACTGAAGTTGCCTGTGAATGTGGAGTTGGTGGCATGTGAAAACCGCATGTGGAGCATTCGTTCGTGTGGGATGCTCACCAAGCTTCATTTCAGTCCTAGGCACTCAAAGGGCACTAAGCATAGAGTGTGAAAACTGAGTTTGCTTGAGAACTGCTTGGAAGCCTGATGGTGTGTGAAGTTAGTGAGCCAAATGGAGTTGTTCTCCCACAAGAACCACTCGACTGATCCTTCTTCAATAGGCCCTTCACCAACATGCAGTGTTTCCTTGATTGAATTAGCTCTCACACCAATATTTGCGTCTAGAGCCTTTGCATTGAGGGCTATATGAAAAAGGCTGTGGCGCTGAAGTTGTCTGTGAATGTGGAGTTGGTGGCATGTGAAACCCGCATGTGGAGCATTCGTTTGTGTGGGATGTTCTACCAGGTTCATTCCTAGATAATGCACTCAAAGGGCACTAAGCATAGAGTGTGAAAACTGAGTTTCCTTGAGAGCTGCTTGGAAGCCTGATGGTGTGTGAAGTTAGTGAGCCAAATGGAGTTGTTCTCCCACAAGAACCACTCGGCTGATCCTTCTTCAATATACCCTTCACCAACATGCAGTGTTTCCTTGATTGAATTAGCTCTCACACCAATATTTGCGTCTAGAGCCTTTGCATTGAGGGCTATGTGAAAACGGCTGTGGCGCTGAAGTTGCCTGAGAATGTGGAGTTGGTGGCATGTGAAACCCGCATGTGGAGCATTCGTTTGTGTGGGATGCTCTACCAGGTTCATTCCTAGATAATGCACTCAAAGGGCACTAAGCATAGAGTGTGAAAACTGAGTTTCCTTGAGAGCTGCTTGGAAGCCTGATGGTGTGTGAAGTTAGTGAGCCAAATGCTGTTGCTCTCCCACAAAAATCACTCGACTGATCCTTCTTCAATATGCCCTTCACCAACATGCAGTGTTTCCTTGATTGAATTAGCTCTCACACCAATATTTGCGTCTAGAGCCTTTGCATTGAGGGATATCTGAAAATGGCTTTGGCACTGAAGTTGCCTGTGAATGTGGAGTTGGTGGCATGTGAAAACCGCATGTGAAGCATTCGTTCGTGTGGGATGCTCACCAAGCTTCATTTCAGTCCTAGGCACTCAAAGGGCACTAAGCATAGAGTGTGAAAACTGAGTTTCCTTGAGAGCTGCTTGGAAGCCTGATGGTGTGTGAATTTAGTGAGCCAAATGGAGTTGTTCTCCCACAAGAACCACTCGACTGATCCTTCTTCAATAGGCCCTTCACCAACATGCAGTGTTTCCTTGATTGAATTAGCTCTCACAACAATATTTGTGTCTAGAGCCTTTGCATTGAGGGCTATGTGAAAACGGCTGTGGCGCTGAAGTTGCCTGAGAATGTGGAGTTGGTGGCATGTGAAACCCGCATGTGGAGCATTCGTTTGTGTGGGATGCTCTACCAGGTTCATTCCTAGAAAATGCACTCAAAGGGCACTAAGCATAGAGTGTGAAAACTGAGTTTCCTTGAGAGCTGCTTGGAAGCCTGATGGTGTGTGAAGTTAGTGAGCCAAATGGAGTTGTTCTCCCACAAGAACCACTCGGCTGATCCTTCTTCAATAGGCCCTTCACCAACATGCAGTGTTTCCTTGATTGAAGTAGCTCTCACACCAATATTTGCGTCTAGAGCCTTTGCATTGAGGGCTATCTGAAAATGGCTGTGGCGCTGAAGTTGCCTGTGAATGTGGAGTTGGTGGCATGTGAAACCCGCATGTGGAGCATTCGTTTGTGTGGGATGCTCTACCAGGTTCATTCCTAGATAATGCACTCAAAGGGCACTAAGCATAGAGTGTGAAAACTGAGTTTCCTTGAGAGCTGCTTGGAAGCCTGATGGTGTGTGAAGTTAGTGAGCCAAATGCTGTTGCTCTCCCACAAAAATCACTCGACTGATCCTTCTTCAATATGCCCTTCACCAACATGCAGTGTTTCCTTGATTGAATTAGCTCTCACACCAATATTTGCGTCTAGAGCCTTTGCATTGAGGGCTATCTGAAAATGGCTTTGGCACTGAAGTTGCCTGAGAATGTGGAGTTGGTGGCATGTGAAAACCGCATGTGAAGCATTCGTTCGTGTGGGATGCTCACCAAGCTTCATTTCAGTCCTAGGCACTCAAAGGGCACTAAGCATAGAGTGTGAAAACTGAGTTTCCTTGAGAGCTGCTTGGAAGCCTGATGGTGTGTGAAGTTAGTGAGCCAAATGGAATTGTTCTCCCACAAGAACCACTCGACTGATCCTTCTTCAATAGGCCCTTCACCAACATGCAGTGTTTCCTTGATTGAATTAGCTCTCACAACAATATTTGCGTCTAGAGCCTTTGCATTGAGGGCTATGTGAAAACGGCTGTGGCGCTGAAGTTGCCTGAGAATGTGGAGTTGGTGGCATGTGAAACCCGCATGTGGAGCATTCGTTTGTGTGGGATGCTCTACCAGGTTCATTCCTAGAAAATGCACTCAAAGGGCACTAAGCATAGAGTGTGAAAACTGAGTTTCCTTGAGAGCTGCTTGGAAGCCTGATGGTGTGTGAAGTTAGTGAGCCAAATGGAGTTGTTCTCCCACAAGAACCACTCGGCTGATCCTTCTTCAATAGGCCCTTCACCAACATGCAGTGTTTCCTTGATTGAAGTAGCTCTCACACCAATATTTGCGTCTAGAGCCTTTGCATTGAGGGCTATGTGAAAACGGCTGTGGCGCTGAAGTTGCCTGTGAATGTGGAGTTGGTGGCATGTGAAAACCGCATGTGGAGCATTCGTTTGTGTGGGATGCTCTACCAGGTTCATTCCTAGATAATGCACTCAAAGGGCACTAAGCATAGAGTGTGAAAACTGAGTTTCCTTGAGAGCTGCTTGGAAGCCTGATGGTGTGTGAAGTTAGTGAGCCAAATGGAGTTGTTCTCCCACAAGAACCACTCGGCTGATCCTTCTTCAATAGGCCCTTCACCAACATGCAGTGTTTCATTGATTGAATTAGCTCTCACACCAATATTTGCGTCTAGAGCCTTTGCATTGAGGGCTATCTGAAAATGGCTGTGGCGCTGAAGTTGCCTGTGAATGTGGAGTTGGTGGCATGTGAAACCCGCATGTGGAGCATTCGTTTGTGTGGGATGCTCTACCAGGTTCATTCCTAGATAATGCACTCAAAGGGCACTAAGCATAGAGTGTGAAAACTGAGTTTCCTTGAGAGCTGCTTGGAAGCCTGATGGTGTGTGAAGTTAGTGAGCCAAATGGAGTTGTTCTCCCACAAGAACCACTCGACTGATCCTTCTTCAATAGGCCCTTCACCAACATGCAGTGTTTCCTTGATTGAATTAGCTCTCACACCAATATTTGCGTCTAGAGCCTTTGCATTGAGGGCTATCTGAAAATGGCTTTGGCACTGAGGTTGCCTGTGAATGTGGAGTTGGTGGCATGTGAAAACCGCATGTGGAGCATTCGTTTGTGTGGGATGCTCACCAAGCTTCATTTCAGTCCTAGGCACTCAAAGGGCACTAAGCATAGAGTGTGAAAACTGAGTTTCCTTGAGAGCTGCTTGGAAGCCTGATGGTGTGTGAAGTTAGTGAGCCAAATGGAGTTGTTCTCCCACAAGAACCACTCAGCTGATCCTTCTTCAATAGGCCTTTCACCAACATGCAGTGTTTCCTTGATTGAATTAGCTCTCACACCAATATTTGCGTCTAGAGCCTTTGCATTGAGGGCTATCTGAAAACGGCTGTGGCGCTGAAGTTGCCTGACAATGTGGAGTTGGTGGCATGTGAAAACCGCATGTGGAGCATTCGTTTGTGTGGGATGCTCTACCAGGTTCATTCCTAGAAAATGCACTCAAAGGGCACTAAGCATAGAGTGTGAAAACTGAGTTTCCTTGAGAGCTGCTTGGAAGCCTGATGGTGTGTGAAGTTAGTGAGCCAAATGGAGTTGTTCTCCCACAAGAACCACTCGGCTGATCCTTCTTCAATAGGCCCTTCACCAACATGCAGTGTTTCCTTGATTGAAGTAGCTCTCACACCAATATTTGCGTCTAGAGCCTTTGCATTGAGGGCTATGTGAAAATGGCTGTGGCGCTGAAGTTGCCTGAGAATGTGGAGTTGGTGGCATGTGAAACCCGCATGTGGAGCATTCGTTTGTGTGGGATGCTCTACCAGGTTCATTCCTAGATAATGCACTCAAAGGGCACTAAGCATAGAGTGTGAAAACTGAGTTTCCTTGAGAGCTGCTTGGAAGCCTGATGGTGTGTGAAGTTAGTGAGCCAAATGGAGTTGTTCTCCCACAAGAACCACTCGGCTGATCCTTCTTCAATAGGCCCTTCACCAACATGCAGTGTTTCGTTGATTGAATTAGCTCTCACACCAATATTTGCGTCTAGAGCCTTTGCATTGAGGGCTATCTGAAAATGGCTGTGGCGCTGAAGTTGCCTGTGAATGTGGAGTTGGCGGCATGTGAAACCCGCATGTGGAGCATTCGTTTGTGTGGGATGCTCTACCAGGTTCATTCCTAGATAATGCACTCAAAGGGCACTAAGCATAGAGTGTGAAAACTGAGTTTCCTGGAGAGCTGCTTGGAAGCCTGATGGTGTGTGAAGTTAGTGAGCCAAACGCTGTTGCTCTCCCACAAAAATCACTCGACTGATCCTTCTTCAATATGCACTTCACCAACATGCAGTGTTTCCTTGATTGAATTAGCTCTCACACCAATATTTGCGTCTAGAGCCTTTGCATTGAGGGCTATCTGAAAATGGCTTTGGCACTGAAGTTGCCTGAGAATGTGGAGTTGGTGGCATGTGAAAACCGCATGTGAAGCATTCGTTCGTGTGGGATGCTCACCAAGCTTCATTTCAGTCCTAGGCACTCAAAGGGCACTAAGCATAGAGTGTGAAAACTGAGTTTCCTTGAGAGCTGCTTGGAAGCCTGATGGTGTGTGAAGTTAGTGAGCCAAATGGAGTTGTTCTCCCACAAGAACCACTCGGCTGGTCCTTCTTCAATAGGCCCTTCACCAACATGCAGTGTTTCCTTGATTGAATTAGCTCTCACACCAATATTTGCGTCTAGAGCCTTTGCATTGAGGGCTATCTGAAAACGGCTGTGGCGCTGAAGTTGCCTGTGAATGTGGAGTTGGTGGCATGTGAAAACCGCATGTGGAGCATTCGTTTGTGTGGGATGCTTTACTAGGTTCATTCCTAGATAATGCACTCAAAGGGCACTAAGCATAGAGTGTGAAAACTGAGTTTCCTTGAGAGCTGCTTGGAAGCCTGATGGTGTGTGAAGTTAGTGAGCCAAATGGAGTTGTTCTCCCACAACAACCACTCGGCTGATCCTTCTTCAATAGGCCCTTCACCAACATGCAGTGTTTCCTTGATTGAAGTAGCTCTCACACCAATATTTGCGTCTAGAGCCTTTGCATTGAGGGCTATGTGAAAACGGCTTTGGCGCTGAAGTTGCCTGAGAATGTGGAGTTGGTGGCATGTGAAACCCGCATGTGGAGCATTCGTTTGTGTGGGATGCTCTACCAGGTTCATTCCTAGATAATGCACTCAAAGGGCACTAAGCATAGAGTGTGAAAACTGAGTTTCCTTGAGAGCTGCTTGGAAGCCTGATGGTGTGTGAAGTTAGTGAGCCAAATGGAGTTGTTCTCCCACAAGAACCACTCGACTGATCCTTCTTCAATAGGCCCTTCACCAACATGCAGTGTTTCCTTGATTGAATTAGCTCTCACACCAATATTTGCGTCTAAACCTTTGCATTGAGGGCTATCTGAAAATGGCTGTGGCTCTGAAGTAGCCTGTGAATGTGGAGTTGGTGGCATGTGAAACCCGCATTTGGAGCATTTGTTTGTGTTCGATGCTCACCAAGCTTCATTTCAATCCTAGGCACTCAAAGGGCACTAAGCATAGAGTGTGAAAACTGAGTTTCCTTGAGAGCTGCTTGGAAGCCTGATGGTGTGTGAAATTAGTGAACCAAATGGAGTTGTTCTCCCACAAGAACCACTCAGCTGATCCTTCTTCAATAGGCCCTTCACCAACATGCAGTGTTTCCTTGATTGAATTAGCTCTCACACCAATATTTGCGTCTAGAGCCTTTGCATTGAGGGCTATCTGAAAACGGCTGTGGCGCTGAAGTTGCCTGAGAATGTGGAGTTGGTGGCATGTGAAAACCGCATGTGGAGCATTCGTTTGTGTGGGATGCTCTACCAGGTTCATTCCTAGATAATGCACTCAAAGGGCACTAAGCATAGAGTGTGAAAACTGAGTTTCCTTGAGAGCTGCTTGGAAGCCTGATGGTGTGTGAAGTTAGTGAGCCAAATGGAGTTTTTCTCCCACAAGAACCACTCGGCTGATCCTTCTTCAATAGGCCCTTCACCAACATGTAATGTTTCCTTGATTGAATTAGCTCTCACACCAATATTTGCGTCTAGAGCCTTTGCATTGAGGGCTATCTGAAAACGGCTGTGGCGCTGAAGTTGCCTGTGAATGTGGAGTTGGTGGCATGTGAAACCCGCATGTGGAGCATTCGTTTGTGTGGGATGCTCTACCAGGTTCATTCCTAGATAATGCACTCAAAGGGCACTAAGCATAGAGTGTGAAAACTGAGTTTCCTTGAGAGCTGCTTGGAAGCCTGATGGTGTGTGAAATTAGTGAACCAAATGGAGTTGTTCTCCCACAAGAACCACTCGGCTGATCCTTCTTCAATAGGCCCTTCACCAACATGCAGTGTTTCCTTGATTGAATTAACTCTCACACCAATATTTGCGTCTAAACCTTTGCATTGAGGGCTATCTGAAAATGGCTGTGGCTCTGAAGTAGCCTGTGAATGTGGAGTTGGTGGCATGTGAAACCCGCATGTGGAGCATTCGTTTGTGTTCGATGCTCACCAAGCTTCATTTCAATCCTAGGCACTCAAAGGGCACTAAGCATAGAGTGTGAAAACTGAGTTTCCTTGAGAGCTGCTTGGAAGCCTGATGGTGTGTGAAATTAGTGAACCAAATGGAGTTGTTCTCCCACAAGAACCACTCGGCTGATCCTTCTTCAATAGGCCCTTCACCAACATGCAGTGTTTCCTTGATTGAATTAGCTCTCACACCAATATTTGCGTCTAGAGCCTTTGCATTGAGGGCTATCTGAAAACGGCTGTGGCGCTGAAGTTGCCTGAGAATGTGGAGTTGGTGGCATGTGAAAACCGCATGTGGAGCATTCGTTTGTGTGGGATGCTCTACCAGGTTCATTCCTAGATAATGCACTCAAAGGGCACTAAGCATAGAGTGTGAAAACTGAGTTTGCTTGAGAGCTGCTTGGAAGCCTGATGGTGTGTGAAGTTAGTGAGCCAAATGGAGTTGTTCTCCCACAACAACAACTCGGCTGATTCTTCTTCAATAGGCCCTTCACCAACATGCAGTGCTTCCTTGATTGAATTAGCTCTCACACCAATATTTGCGTCTAGAGCCTTTGCATTGAGGGCTATCTGAAAACGGCTGTGGCGCTGAAGTTGCCTGTGAATGTGGAGTTGGTGGCATGTGAAACCGCATGTGGAGCATTCGTTTGTGTGGGATGCTCTACCAGGTTCATTCCTAGATAATGCACTCAAAGGGCACTAAGCATAGAGTGTGAAAACTGAGTTTCCTTGAGAGCTGCTTGGAAGCCTGATGGTGTGTGAAGTTAGTGAGCCAAATGGAGTTGTTCTCCCACAAGAACCACTCGGCTGATCCTTCTTCAATAGGCCCTTCACCAACATGCAGTGTTTCCTTGATTGAAGTAGCTCTCACACCAATATTTGCGTCTAGAGCCTTTGCATTGAGGGCTATGTGAAAACGGCTTTGGCGCTGAAGTTGCCTGAGAATGTGGAGTTGGTGGCATGTGAAACCCGCATGTGGAGCATTCGTTTGTGTGGGATGCTCTACCAGGTTCATTCCTAGATAATGCACTCAAAGGGCACTAAGCATAGAGTGTGAAAACTGAGTTTCCTTGAGAGCTGCTTGGAAGCCTGATGGTGTGTGAAGTTAGTGAGCCAAATGCTGTTGCTCTCCCACAAATATCACTCGACTGATCCTTCTTCAATATGCCCTTCACCAACATGCAGTGCTTCCTTGATTGAATTAGCTCTCACACCAATATTTGCGTCTAAACCTTTGCATTGAGGGCTATGTGAAAACGGCTGTGGCGCTGAATTTGCCTGTGAATGTGGAGTTGGTGGCATGTGAAAACCGCATGTGGAGCATTCGTTTGTGTGGGATGCTCTACCAGGTTCATTCCTAGATAATGCACTCAAAGGGCACTAAGCATAGAGTGTGAAAACTGAGTTTCCTTGAGAGCTGCTTGGAAGCCTGATGGTGTGTGAAGTTAGTGAGCCAAATGGAGTTGTTCTCCCACAAGAACCACTCGGCTGATCCTTCTTCAATAGGCCCTTCACCAACATGCAGTGTTTCCTTGATTGAACTAGCTCTCACACCAATATTTGCGTCTAGAGCCTTTGCATTGAGGGCTATGTGAAAACGGCTGTGGCGCTGAAGTTGCCTGAGAATGTGGAGTTGGTGGCATGTGAAAACCGCATGTGGAGCATTCGTTTGTGTGGGATGCTCTATCAGGTTCATTCCTAGATAATGCACTCAAAGGGCACTAAGCATAGAGTGTGAAAACTGAGTTTCCTTGAGAGCTGCTTGGAAGCCTGATGGTGTGTGAAGTTAGTGAGCCAAATGGAGTTGTTCTCCCACAAGAACCACTCGGCTGATCCTTCTTCAATAGGCCCTTCACCAACATGCAGTGTTTCCTTGATTGAACTAGCTCTCACACCAATATTTGCGTCTAGAGCCTTTGCATTGAGGGCTATGTGAAAACGGCTGTGGCGCTGAATTTGCCTGTGAATGTGGAGTTGGTGGCATGTGAAACCGCATGTGGAGCATTCGTTTGTGTGGGATGCTCTACCAGGTTCATTCCTAGATAATGCACTCAAAGGGCACTAAGCATAGAGTGTGAAAACTGAGTTTCCTTGAGAGCTGCTTGGAAGCCTGATGGTGTGTGAAGTTAGTGAGCCAAATGGAGTTGTTCTCCCACAAGAACCACTCGGCTGATCCTTCTTCAATAGGCCCTTCACCAACATGCAGTGTTTCCTTGATTGAAGTAGCTCTCACACCAATATTTGCGTCTAGAGCCTTTGCATTGAGGGCTATGTGAAAACGGCTGTGGCGCTGAAGTTGCCTGAGAATGTGGAGTTGGTGGCATGTGAAACCCGCATGTGGAGCATTCGTTTGTGTGGGATGCTCTACCAGGTTCATTCCTAGATAATGCACTCAAAGGGCACTAAGCATAGAGTGTGAAAACTGAGTTTCCTTGAGAGCTGCTTGGAAGCCTGATGGTGTGTGAAGTTAGTGAGCCAAATGCTGTTGCTCTCCCACAAATATCACTCGACTGATCCTTCTTCAATATGCCCTTCACCAACATGCAGTGTTTCCTTGATTGAATTAGCTCTCACACCAATATTTGCGTCTAAACCTTTGCATTGAGGGCTATGTGAAAACGGCTGTGGCGCTGAATTTGCCTGTGAATGTGGAGTTGGTGGCATGTGAAAACCGCATGTGGAGCATTCGTTTGTGTGGGATGCTCTACCAGGTTCATTCCTAGATAATGCACTCAAAGGGCACTAAGCATAGAGTGTGAAAACTGAGTTTCCTTGAGAGCTGCTTGGAAGCCTGATGGTGTGTGAAGTTAGTGAGCCAAATGGAGTTGTTCTCCCACAAGAACCACTCGGCTGATCCTTCTTCAATAGGCCCTTCACCAACATGCAGTGTTTCCTTGATTGAATTAGCTCTCACACCAATATTTGCGTCTAGAGCCTTTGCATTGAGGGCTATGTGAAAACGGCTGTGGCGCTGAAGTTGCCTGAGAATGTGGAGTTGGTTGCATGTGAAAACCGCATGTGGAGCATTCGTTTGTGTGGGATGCTCTACCAGGTTCATTCCTAGATAATGCACTCAAAGGGCACTAAGCATAGAGTGTGAAAACTGAGTTTCCTTGAGAGCTGCTTGGAAGCCTGATGGTGTGTGAAGTTAGTGAGCCAAATGGAGTTTTTCTCCCACAAGAACCACTCGGCTGATCCTTCTTCAATAGGCCCTTCACCAACATGTAATGTTTCCTTGATTGAATTAGCTCTCACACCAATATTTGCGTCTAGAGCCTTTGCATTGAGGGCTATCTGAAAACGGCTGTGGCGCTGAAGTTGCCTGTGAATGTGGAGTTGGTGGCATGTGAAACCCGCATGTGGAGCATTCGTTTGTGTGGGATGCTCTACCAGGTTCATTCCTAGATAATGCACTCAAAGGGCACTAAGCATAGAGTGTGAAAACTGAGTTTCCTTGAGAGCTGCTTGGAAGCCTGATGGTGTGTGAAATTAGTGAACCAAATGGAGTTGTTCTCCCACAAGAACCACTCGGCTGATCCTTCTTCAATAGGCCCTTCACCAACATGCAGTGTTTCCTTGATTGAATTAGCTCTCACACCAATATTTGCGTCTAAACCTTTGCATTGAGGGCTATCTGAAAATGGCTGTGGCTCTGAAGTAGCCTGTGAATGTGGAGTTGGTGGCATGTGAAACCCGCATGTGGAGCATTCGTTTGTGTTCGATGCTCACCAAGCTTCATTTCAATCCTAGGCACTCAAAGGGCACTAAGCATAGAGTGTGAAAACTGAGTTTCCTTGAGAGCTGCTTGGAAGCCTGATGGTGTGTGAAATTAGTGAACCAAATGGAGTTGTTCTCCCACAAGAACCACTCGGCTGATCCTTCTTCAATAGGCCCTTCACCAACATGCAGTGTTTCCTTGATTGAATTAGCTCTCACACCAATATTTGCGTCTAGAGCCTTTGCATTGAGGGCTATCTGAAAACGGCTGTGGCGCTGAAGTTGCCTGAGAATGTGGAGTTGGTGGCATGTGAAAACCGCATGTGGAGCATTCGTTTGTGTGGGATGCTCTACCAGGTTCATTCCTAGATAATGCACTCAAAGGGCACTAAGCATAGAGTGTGAAAACTGAGTTTGCTTGAGAGCTGCTTGGAAGCCTGATGGTGTGTGAAGTTAGTGAGCCAAATGGAGTTTTTCTCCCACAAGAACCACTCGGCTGATCCTTCTTCAATAGGCCCTTCACCAACATGCAGTGTTTCCTTGATTGAAGTAGATCTCACACCAATATTTGCGTCTAGAGCCTTTGCATTGAGGGCTATGTGAAAACGGCTGTGGTGCTGAAGTTGCCTGTGAATGTGGAGTTGGTTGCATGTGAAACCCGCATGGGGAGCATTGGTTTGTGTGGGATGCTCTACCAGGTTCATTCCTAGATAATGCACTCAAATGGCACTAAGCATAGAGTGTGAAAACTGAGTTTCCTGGAGAGCTGCTTGGAAGCCTGATGGTGTGTGAAGTTAGTGAGCCAAATGGAGTTGTTCTCCCACAAGAACCACTCGGCTGATCCTTCTTCAATAGGCCCTTCACCAACATGCAGTGTTTCCTTGATTGAAGTAGCTCTCACACCAATATTTGCGTCTAGAGCCTTTGCATTGAGGGCTATCTGAAAACGGCTGTGGCGCTGAAGTTGCCTGTGAATGTGGAGTTGGTGGCATGTGAAAACCGCATGTGAAGCATTCGTTTGTGTGGAATGCTCACCAAGCTTCATTTCAGTCCTAGACACTCAAAGGGCACTAAGCACAGAGTATGAAAACTGAGTTTCCTTGAGAGCTGCTTGGAAGCCTGATGGTGTGTGAAATTAGTGAGCCAAATGGAGTTGTTCTCCCACAAGAACCACTCGGCTGGTCCTTCTTCAATAGGCCCTTCACCAACATGCAGTGTTTCCTTGATTGAAGTAGCTCTCACACCAATATTTGCGTCTAGAGCCTTTGCATTGAGGGCTATGTGAAAACGGCTGTGGCGTTGAAGTTGCCTGAGTATGTGGAGTTGGTGGCATGTGAAACCCGCATGTGGAGCATTCGTTTGTGTGGGATGCTCTACCAGGTTCATTCCTAGATAATGCACTCAAAGGGCACTAAGCATAGAGTGTGAAAACTGAGTTTCCTTGAGAGCTGCTTGGAAGCCTGATGGTGTGTGAAGTTAGTGAGCCAAATGGAGTTGTTCTCCCACAAGAACCACTCGGCTGATCCTTCTTCAATAGGCCCTTCACCAACATGCAGTGTTTCCTTGATTGAAGTAGCTCTCACACCAATATTTGCGTCTAGAGCCTTTGCATTGAGGGCTATATGAAAAAGGCTGTGGCGCTGAAGTTGTCTGTGAATGTGGAGTTGGTGGCATGTGAAACCCGCATGTGGAGCATTCGTTTGTGTGGGATGCTCTACCAGGTTCATTCCTAGATAATGCACTCAAAGGGCACTAAGCATAGAGTGTGAAAACTGAGTTTGCTTGAGAGCTGCTTGGAAGCCTGATGGTGTGTGAAGTTAGTGAGCCAAATGGTGTTGTTCTCCCACAAGAACCACTCGGCTGATCCTTCTTCAATAGGCCCTTCACCAACATGTAATGTTTCCTTGATTGAATTAGCTCTCACACCAATATTTGCGTCTAGAGCCTTTGCATTGAGGGCTATCTGAAAACGGCTGTGGCGCTGAAGTTGCCTGTGAATGTGGAGTTGGTGGCATGTGAAACCCGCATGTGGAGCATTCGTTTGTGTGGGATGCTCTACCAGGTTCATTCCTAGATAATGCACTCAAAGGGCACTAAGCATAGAGTGTGAAAACTGAGTTTCCTTGAGAGCTGCTTGGAAGCCTGATGGTGTGTGAAGTTAGTGAGCCAAATGGAGTTGTTCTCCCACAAGAACCACTCGGCTGATCCTTCTTCAATATGCCCTTCACCAACATGCAGTGTTTCCTTGATTGAATTAGCTCTCACACCAATATTTGCGTCTAGAGCCTTTGCATTGAGGGCTATCTGAAAACGGCTGTGGCGCTGAAGTTGCCTGTGAATGTGGAGTTGGTGGCATGTGAAACTCGCATGTGGAGCATTCGTTTGTGTGGGATGCTCTACCAGGTTCATTCCTAGATAATGCACTCAAAGGGCACTAAGCATAGAGTGTGAAAACTGAGTTTCCTTGAGAGCTGCTTGGAAACCTGATGGTGTGTGAAGTTAGTGAGCCAAATGGAGTTGTTCTCCCACAAGAACCACTCGGCTGATCCTTCTTCAATAGGCCCTTCACCAACATGCAGTGTTTCCTTGATTGAATTAGCTCTCACACCAATATTTGCGTCTAGAGCCTTTGCATTGAGGGCTATGTGAAAACGGCTTTGGCGCTGAAGTTGCCTGTGAATGTGGAGTTGGTGGCATGTGAAAACCGCATGTGAAGCATTCGTTTGTGTGGGATGCTCACCAAGCTTCATTTCAGTCCTAGGCACTCAAAGGGCACTAAGCACAGAGTGTGAAAACTGAGTTTCCTTGAGAGCTGCTTGGAAGCCTGATGGTGTGCAAAATTAGTGAGCCAAATGGAGTTGTTCTCCCACAAGAACCACTCGGCTGATCCTTCTTCAATAGGCCCTTCACCAACATGCAGTGTTTCCTTGATTGAAGTAGCTCTCACACCAATATTTGCGTCTAGAGCCTTTGCATTGAGGGCTATCTGAAAACGGCTGTGGCGCTGAAGTTGCCTGAGAATGTGGAGTTGTTGGCATGTGAAACCCGCATGTGGATCATTCGTTTGTGTGGGATGCTCTACCAGGTTCATTCCTAGATAATGCACTCAAATGGCACTAAGCATCAAGTGTGAAAACTGAGTTTGCTTGAGAGCTGCTTGGAAGCCTGATGGTGTGTGAAGTTAGTGAGCCAAATGGAGTTGTTCTCCCACAAGAACCACTCGGCTGATCCTTCTTCAATAGGCCCTTCACCAACATGTAGTGTTTCCTTGATTGAATTAGCTCTCACACCAATATTTGCGTCTAGAGCCTTTGCATTGAGGGCTATGTGAAAACGGCTGTGGCGCTGAAGTTGCCTGAGAATGTGGAGTTGGTGGCATGTGAAACCCGCATGTGGAGCATTCATTTGTGTGGGATGCTCTACCAGGTTCATTCCTAGATAATGCACTCAAAGGGCACTAAGCATAGAGTGTGAAAACTGAGTTTCCTTGAGAGCTGCTTGGAAGCCTGATGGTGTGTGAAGTTAGTGAGCCAAATGGAGTTGTTCTCCCACAAGAACCACTCGGCTGATCCTTCTTCAAATTGCCCTTCACCAACATGCAGTGTTTCCTTGATTGAATTAGCTCTCCAACCAATATTTGCGTCTAGAGCCTTTGCATTGAGGGCTATCTGAAAACGGCTGTGGCGCTGAAGTTGCCTGTGAATGTGGAGTTGGTGGCATGTGAAAACCGCATGTGAAGCATTCGTTTGTGTGGGATGCTCACCAAGCTTCATTTCAGTCCTAGGCACTCAAAGGGCACAAAGCACAGAGTGTGAAAACTGAGTTTCCTTGAGAGCTGCTTGGAAGCCTGATGGTGTGTGAAGTTAGTGAGCCAAATGGAGTTGTTCTCCCACAAGAACCACTCGGCTGATCCTTCTTCAATATGCCCTTCACCAACATGCAGTGTTTCCTTGATTGAATTAGCTCTCACACCATTATTTGCTTCTAAAGCCTTTTCAATGGGGGCTAACTGAAAACGGCTGTGGCGCTGAAGCTGCCTGTGAATGTGGAGTTGGTTGCATGTGAAACCCGCATGTGGAGCATTCGTTTGTGTGGATGCTCTACCAGGTTCATTCCTAGATAATGCACTCAAAGGGCACTAAGCATAGAGTGTGAAAACTGAGTTTCCTTGAGAGCTGCTTGGAAGCCTGATGGTGTGTGAAGTTAGTGAGCCAAATGGAGTTGTTCTCCCACAAGAACCACTCGGCTGATCCTTCTTCAATAGGCCCTTCACCAACATGCAGTGTTTCCTTGATTGAATTAGCTCTCACACCAATATTTGTGTCTAGAGCCTTTGCATTGAGGGCTATGTGAAAACGGCTGTGGCGTTGAAGTTGCCTGAGAATGTGGAGTTGGTGGCATGTGAAACCCGCATGTGGAGCATTGGTTTGTGTGGGATGCTCTACCAGGTTCATTCCTAGATAATGCACTCAAATGGCACTAAGCATAGAGTGTGAAAACTGAGTTTCCTTGAGAGCTGCTTGGAAGCCTGATGGTGTGTGAAGTTAGTGAGCCAAATGGAGTTGTTCTCCCACAAGAACCACTCGGCTGATCCTTCTTCAAATTGCCCTTCACCAACATGCAGTGTTTCCTTGATTGAATTAGCTCTCACACCAATATTTGCGTCTAAACCTTTGCATTGAGGGCTATCTGAAAATGGCTGTGGCTCTGAAGTAGCCTGTGAATGTGGAGTTGGTGGCATGTGAAACCCGCATGTGGAGCATTCGTTTGTGTGGGATGCTCACCAAGCTTCATTTCAATCCTAGGCACTCAAAGGGCACTAAGCATAGAGTGTGAAAACTGAGTTTCCTTGAGAGCTGCTTGGAAGCCTGATGGTGTGTGAAATTAGTGAACCAAATGGAGTTGTTCTCCCACAAGAACCACTCGGCTGATCCTTCTTCAATAGGCCCTTCACCAACATGCAGTGTTTCCTTGATTGAATTAGCTCTCACACCAATATTTGCGTCTAGAGCCTTTGCATTGAGGGCTATCTGAAAACGGCTGTGGCGCTGAAGTTGCCTGAGAATGTGGAGTTGGTGGCATGTGAAAACCGCATGTGGAGCATTCGTTTGTGTGGGATGCTCTACCAGGTTCATTCCTAGATAATGCACTCAAAGGGCACTAAGCATAGAGTGTGAAAACTGAGTTTGCTTGAGAGCTGCTTGGAAGCCTGATGGTGTGTGAAGTTAGTGAGCCAAATGGAGTTGTTCTCCCACAACAACAACTCGGCTGATTCTTCTTCAATAGGCCCTTCACCAACATGCAGTGCTTCCTTGATTGAATTAGCTCTCACACCAATATTTGCGTCTAAACCTTTGCATTGAGGGCTATCTGAAAACGGCTGTGGCGCTGAAGTTGCCTGTGAATGTGGAGTTGGTGGCATGTGAAACCGCATGTGGAGCATTCGTTTGTGTGGGATGCTCTACCAGGTTCATTCCTAGATAATGCACTCAAAGGGCACTAAGCATAGAGTGTGAAAACTGAGTTTCCTTGAGAGCTGCTTGGAAGCCTGATGGTGTGTGAAGTTAGTGAGCCAAATGGAGTTGTTCTCCCACAAGAACCACTCGGCTGATCCTTCTTCAATAGGCCCTTCACCAACATGCAGTGTTTCCTTGATTGAAGTAGCTCTCACACCAATATTTGCGTCTAGAGCCTTTGCATTGAGGGCTATGTGAAAACGGCTTTGGCGCTGAAGTTGCCTGAGAATGTGGAGTTGGTGGCATGTGAAACCCGCATGTGGAGCATTCGTTTGTGTGGGATGCTCTACCAGGTTCATTCCTAGATAATGCACTCAAAGGGCACTAAGCATAGAGTGTGAAAACTGAGTTTCCTTGAGAGCTGCTTGGAAGCCTGATGGTGTGTGAAGTTAGTGAGCCAAATGCTGTTGCTCTCCCACAAATATCACTCGACTGATCCTTCTTCAATATGCCCTTCACCAACATGCAGTGCTTCCTTGATTGAATTAGCTCTCACACCAATATTTGCGTCTAAACCTTTGCATTGAGGGCTATGTGAAAACGGCTGTGGCGCTGAATTTGCCTGTGAATGTGGAGTTGGTGGCATGTGAAAACCGCATGTGGAGCATTCGTTTGTGTGGGATGCTCTACCAGGTTCATTCCTAGATAATGCACTCAAAGGGCACTAAGCATAGAGTGTGAAAACTGAGTTTCCTTGAGAGCTGCTTGGAAGCCTGATGGTGTGTGAAGTTAGTGAGCCAAATGGAGTTGTTCTCCCACAAGAACCACTCGGCTGATCCTTCTTCAATAGGCCCTTCACCAACATGCAGTGTTTCCTTGATTGAACTAGCTCTCACACCAATATTTGCGTCTAGAGCCTTTGCATTGAGGGCTATGTGAAAACGGCTGTGGCGCTGAAGTTGCCTGAGAATGTGGAGTTGGTGGCATGTGAAAACCGCATGTGGAGCATTCGTTTGTGTGGGATGCTCTATCAGGTTCATTCCTAGATAATGCACTCAAAGGGCACTAAGCATAGAGTGTGAAAACTGAGTTTCCTTGAGAGCTGCTTGGAAGCCTGATGGTGTGTGAAGTTAGTGAGCCAAATGGAGTTGTTCTCCCACAAGAACCACTCGGCTGATCCTTCTTCAATAGGCCCTTCACCAACATGCAGTGTTTCCTTGATTGAACTAGCTCTCACACCAATATTTGCGTCTAGAGCCTTTGCATTGAGGGCTATGTGAAAACGGCTGTGGCGCTGAATTTGCCTGTGAATGTGGAGTTGGTGGCATGTGAAACCGCATGTGGAGCATTCGTTTGTGTGGGATGCTCTACCAGGTTCATTCCTAGATAATGCACTCAAATGGCACTAAGCATAGAGTGTGAAAACTGAGTTTCCTTGAGAGCTGCTTGGAAGCCTGATGGTGTGTGAAGTTAGTGAGCCAAATGGAGTTGTTCTCCCACAAGAACCACTCGGCTGATCCTTCTTCAAATTGCCCTTCACCAACATGCAGTGTTTCCTTGATTGAATTAGCTCTCACACCAATATTTGCGTCTAAACCTTTGCATTGAGGGCTATCTGAAAATGGCTGTGGCTCTGAAGTAGCCTGTGAATGTGGAGTTGGTGGCATGTGAAACCCGCATGTGGAGCATTCGTTTGTGTGGGATGCTCACCAAGCTTCATTTCAATCCTAGGCACTCAAAGGGCACTAAGCATAGAGTGTGAAAACTGAGTTTCCTTGAGAGCTGCTTGGAAGCCTGATGGTGTGTGAAATTAGTGAACCAAATGGAGTTGTTCTCCCACAAGAACCACTCGGCTGATCCTTCTTCAATAGGCCCTTCACCAACATGCAGTGTTTCCTTGATTGAATTAGCTCTCACACCAATATTTGCGTCTAGAGCCTTTGCATTGAGGGCTATCTGAAAACGGCTGTGGCGCTGAAGTTGCCTGAGAATGTGGAGTTGGTGGCATGTGAAAACCGCATGTGGAGCATTCGTTTGTGTGGGATGCTCTACCAGGTTCATTCCTAGATAATGCACTCAAAGGGCACTAAGCATAGAGTGTGAAAACTGAGTTTGCTTGAGAGCTGCTTGGAAGCCTGATGGTGTGTGAAGTTAGTGAGCCAAATGGAGTTGTTCTCCCACAACAACAACTCGGCTGATTCTTCTTCAATAGGCCCTTCACCAACATGCAGTGCTTCCTTGATTGAATTAGCTCTCACACCAATATTTGCGTCTAAACCTTTGCATTGAGGGCTATCTGAAAACGGCTGTGGCGCTGAAGTTGCCTGTGAATGTGGAGTTGGTGGCATGTGAAACCGCATGTGGAGCATTCGTTTGTGTGGGATGCTCTACCAGGTTCATTCCTAGATAATGCACTCAAAGGGCACTAAGCATAGAGTGTGAAAACTGAGTTTCCTTGAGAGCTGCTTGGAAGCCTGATGGTGTGTGAAGTTAGTGAGCCAAATGGAGTTGTTCTCCCACAAGAACCACTCGGCTGATCCTTCTTCAATAGGCCCTTCACCAACATGCAGTGTTTCCTTGATTGAAGTAGCTCTCACACCAATATTTGCGTCTAGAGCCTTTGCATTGAGGGCTATGTGAAAACGGCTTTGGCGCTGAAGTTGCCTGAGAATGTGGAGTTGGTGGCATGTGAAACCCGCATGTGGAGCATTCGTTTGTGTGGGATGCTCTACCAGGTTCATTCCTAGATAATGCACTCAAAGGGCACTAAGCATAGAGTGTGAAAACTGAGTTTCCTTGAGAGCTGCTTGGAAGCCTGATGGTGTGTGAAGTTAGTGAGCCAAATGCTGTTGCTCTCCCACAAATATCACTCGACTGATCCTTCTTCAATATGCCCTTCACCAACATGCAGTGCTTCCTTGATTGAATTAGCTCTCACACCAATATTTGCGTCTAAACCTTTGCATTGAGGGCTATGTGAAAACGGCTGTGGCGCTGAATTTGCCTGTGAATGTGGAGTTGGTGGCATGTGAAAACCGCATGTGGAGCATTCGTTTGTGTGGGATGCTCTACCAGGTTCATTCCTAGATAATGCACTCAAAGGGCACTAAGCATAGAGTGTGAAAACTGAGTTTCCTTGAGAGCTGCTTGGAAGCCTGATGGTGTGTGAAGTTAGTGAGCCAAATGGAGTTGTTCTCCCACAAGAACCACTCGGCTGATCCTTCTTCAATAGGCCCTTCACCAACATGCAGTGTTTCCTTGATTGAACTAGCTCTCACACCAATATTTGCGTCTAGAGCCTTTGCATTGAGGGCTATGTGAAAACGGCTGTGGCGCTGAAGTTGCCTGAGAATGTGGAGTTGGTGGCATGTGAAAACCGCATGTGGAGCATTCGTTTGTGTGGGATGCTCTATCAGGTTCATTCCTAGATAATGCACTCAAAGGGCACTAAGCATAGAGTGTGAAAACTGAGTTTCCTTGAGAGCTGCTTGGAAGCCTGATGGTGTGTGAAGTTAGTGAGCCAAATGGAGTTGTTCTCCCACAAGAACCACTCGGCTGATCCTTCTTCAATAGGCCCTTCACCAACATGCAGTGTTTCCTTGATTGAACTAGCTCTCACACCAATATTTGCGTCTAGAGCCTTTGCATTGAGGGCTATGTGAAAACGGCTGTGGCGCTGAATTTGCCTGTGAATGTGGAGTTGGTGGCATGTGAAACCGCATGTGGAGCATTCGTTTGTGTGGGATGCTCTACCAGGTTCATTCCTAGATAATGCACTCAAAGGGCACTAAGCATAGAGTGTGAAAACTGAGTTTCCTTGAGAGCTGCTTGGAAGCCTGATGGTGTGTGAAGTTAGTGAGCCAAATGGAGTTGTTCTCCCACAAGAACCACTCGGCTGATCCTTCTTCAATAGGCCCTTCACCAACATGCAGTGTTTCCTTGATTGAAGTAGCTCTCACACCAATATTTGCGTCTAGAGCCTTTGCATTGAGGGCTATGTGAAAACGGCTGTGGCGCTGAAGTTGCCTGAGAATGTGGAGTTGGTGGCATGTGAAACCCGCATGTGGAGCATTCGTTTGTGTGGGATGCTCTACCAGGTTCATTCCTAGATAATGCACTCAAAGGGCACTAAGCATAGAGTGTGAAAACTGAGTTTCCTTGAGAGCTGCTTGGAAGCCTGATGGTGTGTGAAGTTAGTGAGCCAAATGCTGTTGCTCTCCCACAAATATCACTCGACTGATCCTTCTTCAATATGCCCTTCACCAACATGCAGTGCTTCCTTGATTGAATTAGCTCTCACACCAATATTTGCGTCTAAACCTTTGCATTGAGGGCTATGTGAAAACGGCTGTGGCGCTGAATTTGCCTGTGAATGTGGAGTTGGTGGCATGTGAAAACCGCATGTGGAGCATTCGTTTGTGTGGGATGCTCTACCAGGTTCATTCCTAGATAATGCACTCAAAGGGCACTAAGCATAGAGTGTGAAAACTGAGTTTCCTTGAGAGCTGCTTGGAAGCCTGATGGTGTGTGAAGTTAGTGAACCAAATGGAGTTGTTCTCCCACAAGAACCACTCGGCTGATCCTTCTTCAATAGGCCCTTCACCAACATGCAGTGTTTCCTTGATTGAATTAGCTCTCACACCAATATTTGCGTCTAGAGCCTTTGCATTGAGGGCTATGTGAAAACGGCTGTGGCGCTGAAGTTGCCTGAGAATGTGGAGTTGGTTGCATGTGAAAACCGCATGTGGAGCATTCGTTTGTGTGGGATGCTCTACCAGGTTCATTCCTAGATAATGCACTCAAAGGGCACTAAGCATAGAGTGTGAAAACTGAGTTTCCTTGAGAGCTGCTTGGAAGCCTGATGGTGTGTGAAGTTAGTGAGCCAAATGGAGTTGTTCTCCCACAAGAACCACTCGGCTGATCCTTCTTCAATAGGCCCTTCACCAACATGCAGTGTTTCCTTGATTGAAGTAGCTCTCACACCAATATTTGCGTCTAGAGCCTTTGCATTGAGGGCTATGTGAAAACGGCTGTGGCGCTGAAGTTGCCTGTGAATGTGGAGTTGGTGGCATGTGAAACCCGCATGTGGAGCATTCGTTTGTGTGGGATGCTCTACCAGGTTCATTCCTAGATAATGCACTCAAAGGGCACTAAGCATAGAGTGTGAAAACTGAGTTTCCTTGAGAGCTGCTTGGAAGCCTGATGGTGTGTGAAGTTAGTGAGCCAAATGGAGTTGTTCTCCCACAAGAACCACTCGACTGATCCTTCTTCAATAGGCCCTTCACCAACATGCAGTGTTTCCTTGATTGAATTAGCTCTCACACCAATATTTGCGTCTAAACCTTTGCATTGAGGGCTATCTGAAAATGGCTGTGGCTCTGAAGTAGCCTGTGAATGTGGAGTTGGTGGCATGTGAAACCCGCATGTGGAGCATTTGTTTGTGTTCGATGCTCACCAAGCTTCATTTCAATCCTAGGCACTCAAAGGGCACTAAGCATAGAGTGTGAAAACTGAGTTTCCTTGAGAGCTGCTTGGAAGCCTGATGGTGTGTGAAATTAGTGAACCAAATGGAGTTGTTCTCCCACAAGAACCACTCGGCTGATCCTTCTTCAATAGGCCCTTCACCAACATGCAGTGTTTCCTTGATTGAATTAGCTCTCACACCAATATTTGCGTCTAGAGCCTTTGCATTGAGGGCTATCTGAAAACGGCTGTGGCGCTGAAGTTGCCTGAGAATGTGGAGTTGGTGGCATGTGAAAACCGCATGTGGAGCATTCGTTTGTGTGGGATGCTCTACCAGGTTCATTCCTAGATAATGCACTCAAAGGGCACTAAGCATAGAGTGTGAAAACTGAGTTTCCTTGAGAGCTGCTTGGAAGCCTGATGGTGTGTGAAGTTAGTGAGCCAAATGGAGTTTTTCTCCCACAAGAACCACTCGGCTGATCCTTCTTCAATAGGCCCTTCACCAACATGTAATGTTTCCTTGATTGAATTAGCTCTCACACCAATATTTGCGTCTAGAGCCTTTGCATTGAGGGCTATCTGAAAACGGCTGTGGCGCTGAAGTTGCCTGTGAATGTGGAGTTGGTGGCATGTGAAACCCGCATGTGGAGCATTCGTTTGTGTGGGATGCTCTACCAGGTTCATTCCTAGATAATGCACTCAAAGGGCACTAAGCATAGAGTGTGAAAACTGAGTTTCCTTGAGAGCTGCTTGGAAGCCTGATGGTGTGTGAAATTAGTGAACCAAATGGAGTTGTTCTCCCACAAGAACCACTCGGCTGATCCTTCTTCAATAGGCCCTTCACCAACATGCAGTGTTTCCTTGATTGAATTAGCTCTCACACCAATATTTGCGTCTAAACCTTTGCATTGAGGGCTATCTGAAAATGGCTGTGGCTCTGAAGTAGCCTGTGAATGTGGAGTTGGTGGCATGTGAAACCCGCATGTGGAGCATTCGTTTGTGTTCGATGCTCACCAAGCTTCATTTCAATCCTAGGCACTCAAAGGGCACTAAGCATAGAGTGTGAAAACTGAGTTTCCTTGAGAGCTGCTTGGAAGCCTGATGGTGTGTGAAGTTAGTGAGCCAAATGGAGTTTTTCTCCCACAAGAACCACTCGGCTGATCCTTCTTCAATATGCCCTTCACCAACATGCAGTGTTTCCTTGATTGAAGTAGATCTCACACCAATATTTGCGTCTAGAGCCTTTGCATTGAGCGCTATGTGAAAACGGCTGTGGTGCTGAAGTTGCCTGTGAATGTGGAGTTGGTTGCATGTGAAACCCGCATGGGGAGCATTGGTTTGTGTGGGATGCTCTACCAGGTTCATTCCTAGATAATGCACTCAAATGGCACTAAGCATAGAGTGTGAAACTGAGTTTCCTGGAGAGCTGCTTGGAAGCCTGATGGTGTGTGAAGTTAGTGAGCCAAATGGAGTTGTTCTCCCACAAGAACCACTCGGCTGATCCTTCTTCAATAGGCCCTTCACCAACATGCAGTGGTTCCTTGATTGAAGTAGCTCTCACACCAATATTTGCGTCTAGAGCCTTTGCATTGAGGGCTATGTGAAAACGGCTGTGGCGCTGAAGTTGCCTGTGAATGTGGAGTTGGTGGCATGTGAAAACCGCATGTGAAGCATTCGTTTGTGTGGAATGCTCACCAAGCTTCATTTCAGTCCTAGGCACTCAAAGGGCACTAAGCACAGAGTGTGAAAACTGAGTTTCCTTGAGAGCTGCTTGGAAGCCTGATGGTGTGTGAAATTAGTGAGCCAAATGGAGTTGTTCTCCCACAAGAACCACTCGGCTGGTCCTTCTTCAATAGGCCCTTCACCAACATGCAGTGTTTCCTTGATTGAAGTAGCTCTCACACCAATATTTGCGTCTAGAGCCTTTGCATTGAGGGCTATGTGAAAACGGCTGTGGCGTTGAAGTTGCCTGAGTATGTGGAGTTGGTGGCATGTGAAACCCGCATGTGGAGCATTCGTTTGTGTGGGATGCTCTACCAGGTTCATTCCTAGATAATGCACTCAAAGGGCACTAAGCATAGAGTGTGAAAACTGAGTTTCCTTGAGAGCTGCTTGGAAGCCTGATGGTGTGTGAAGTTAGTGAGCCAAATGGAGTTGTTCTCCCACAAGAACCACTCGGCTGATCCTTCTTCAATAGGCCCTTCACCAACATGCAGTGTTTCCTTGATTGAAGTAGCTCTCACACCAATATTTGCGTCTAGAGCCTTTGCATTGAGGGCTATATGAAAAAGGCTGTGGCGCTGAAGTTGTCTGTGAATGTGGAGTTGGTGGCATGTGAAACCCGCATGTGGAGCATTCGTTTGTGTGGGATGCTCTACCAGGTTCATTCCTAGATAATGCACTCAAAGGGCACTAAGCATAGAGTGTGAAAACTGAGTTTGCTTGAGAGCTGCTTGGAAGCCTGATGGTGTGTGAAGTTAGTGAGCCAAATGGTGTTGTTCTCCCACAAGAACCACTCGGCTGATCCTTCTTCAATAGGCCCTTCACCAACATGTAATGTTTCCTTGATTGAATTAGCTCTCACACCAATATTTGCGTCTAGAGCCTTTGCATTGAGGGCTATCTGAAAACGGCTGTGGCGCTGAAGTTGCCTGTGAATGTGGAGTTGGTGGCATGTGAAACCCGCATGTGGAGCATTCGTTTGTGTGGGATGCTCTACCAGGTTCATTCCTAGATAATGCACTCAAAGGGCACTAAGCATAGAGTGTGAAAACTGAGTTTCCTTGAGAGCTGCTTGGAAGCCTGATGGTGTGTGAAGTTAGTGAGCCAAATGGAGTTGTTCTCCCACAAGAACCACTCGGCTGATCCTTCTTCAATATGCCCTTCACCAACATGCAGTGTTTCCTTGATTGAATTAGCTCTCACACCAATATTTGCGTCTAGAGCCTTTGCATTGAGGGCTATGTGAAAACGGCTTTGGCGCTGAAGTTGCCTGTGAATGTGGAGTTGGTGGCATGTGAAAACCGCATGTGAAGCATTCGTTTGTGTGGGATGCTCACCAAGCTTCATTTCAGTCCTAGGCACTCAAAGGGCACTAAGCACAAAGTGTGAAAACTGAGTTTCCTTGAGAGCTGCTTGGAAGCCTGATGGTGTGCAAAATTAGTGAGCCAAATGGAGTTGTTCTCCCACAAGAACAACTCGGCTGATCCTTCTTCAATAGGCCCTTCACCAACATGCAGTGTTTCCTTGATTGAAGTAGCTCTCACACCAATATTTGCGTCTAGAGCCTTTGCATTGAGGGCTATCTGAAAACGGCTGTGGCGCTGAAGTTGCCTGAGAATGTGGAGTTGTTGGCATGTGAAACCCGCATGTGGATCATTCGTTTGTGTGGGATGCTCTACCAGGTTCATTCCTAGATAATGCACTCAAATGGCACTAAGCATCAAGTGTGAAAACTGAGTTTGCTTGAGAGCTGCTTGGAAGCCTGATGGTGTGTGAAGTTAGTGAGCCAAATGGAGTTGTTCTCCCACAAGAACCACTCGGCTGATCCTTCTTCAATAGGCCCTTCACCAACATGTAGTGTTTCCTTGATTGAATTAGCTCTCACACCAATATTTGCGTCTAGAGCCTTTGCATTGAGGGCTATGTGAAAACGGCTGTGGCGCTGAAGTTGCCTGAGAATGTGGAGTTGGTGGCATGTGAAACCCGCATGTGGAGCATTCATTTGTGTGGGATGCTCTACCAGGTTCATTCCTAGATAATGCACTCAAAGGGCACTAAGCATAGAGTGTGAAAACTGAGTTTCCTTGAGAGCTGCTTGGAAGCCTGATGGTGTGTGAAGTTAGTGAGCCAAATGGAGTTGTTCTCCCACAAGAACCACTCGCTGATCCTTCTTCAAATTGCCCTTCACCAACATGCAGTGTTTCCTTGATTGAATTAGCTCTCCAACCAATATTTGCGTCTAGAGCCTTTGCATTGAGGGCTATCTGAAAACGGCTGTGGCGCTGAAGTTGCCTGTGAATGTGGAGTTGGTGGCATGTGAAAACCGCATGTGAAGCATTCGTTTGTGTGGGATGCTCACCAAGCTTCATTTCAGTCCTAGGCACTCAAAGGGCACAAAGCACAGAGTGTGAAAACTGAGTTTCCTTGAGAGCTGCTTGGAAGCCTGATGGTGTGTGAAGTTAGTGAGCCAAATGGAGTTGTTCTCCCACAAGAACCACTCGGCTGATCCTTCTTCAATAGGCCCTTCACCAACATGCAGTGTTTCCTTGATTGAATTAGCTCTCACACCATTATTTGCTTCTAAAGCCTTTTCAATGGGGCTAACTGAAAACGGCTGTGGCGCTGAAGCTGCCTGTGAATGTGGAGTTGGTTGCATGTGAAACCCGCATGTGGAGCATTCGTTTGTGTGGATGCTCTACCAGGTTCATTCCTAGATAATGCACTCAAAGGGCACTAAGCATAGAGTGTGAAACTGAGTTTCCTTGAGAGCTGCTTGGAAGCCTGATGGTGTGTGAAGTTAGTGAGCCAAATGGAGTTGTTCTCCCACAAGAACCACTCGGCTGATCCTTCTTCAATAGGCCCTTCACCAACATGCAGTGTTTCCTTGATTGAATTAGCTCTCACACCAATATTTGTGTCTAGAGCCTTTGCATTGAGGGCTATGTGAAAACGGCTGTGGCGTTGAAGTTGCCTGAGAATGTGGAGTTGGTGGCATGTGAAACCCGCATGTGGAGCATTCGTTTGTGTGGGATGCTCTACCAGGTTCATTCCTAGATAATGCACTCAAAGGGCACTAAGCATAGAGTGTGAAAACTGAGTTTCCTTGAGAGCTGCTTGGAAGCCTGATGGTGTGTGAAGTTAGTGAGCCAAATGGAGTTGTTCTCCCACAAGAACCACTCGGCTGATCCTTCTTCAATAGGCCCTTCACCAACATGCAGTGTTTCCTTGATTGAATTAGCTCTCACACCAATATTTGCGTCTAGAGCCTTTGCATTGAGGGCTATATGAAAAAGGCTGTGGCGCTGAAGTTGCCTGTGAATGTGGAGTTGGTGGCATGTGAAAACCGCATGTGAAGCATTCGTTTGTGTGGGATGCTCACCAGCTTCATTTTAGTCCTAGGCACTCAAAGGGCACTAAGCATAGAGTGTGAAAACTGAGTTTCCTTGAGAGCTGCTTGGAAGCCTGATGGTGTGTGAAGTTAGTGAGCCAAATGGAGTTGTTCTCCCACAAGAACCACTCAGCTCATCCTTCTTCAATATGCCCTTCACCAACATGCAGTGTTTCCTTGATTGAATTAGCTCTCACACCAATATTTGCGTCTAAAGCCTTTGCATTGAGGGCTATGTGAAAACGGCTTTGGCGCTGAAGTTGCTTGAGAATGTGGAGTTGGTGGCATGTGAAACCCGCATGTGGAGCATTCGTTTGTGTGGGATGCTCTACCAGGTTCATTCCTAGATAATGCACTCAAAGGGCACTAAGCATAGAGTGTGAAAACTGAGTTTCCTTGAGAGCTGCTTGGAAGCCTGATGGTGTGTGAAGTTAGTGAGCCAAATGGAGTTGTTCTCCCACAAGAACCACTCGGCTGATCCTTCTTCAATAGGCCCTTCACCAACATGCAGTGTTTCCTTGATTGAATTAGCTCTCACACCAATATTTGCGTCTAGAACCTTTGCATTGAGGTCTATGTGAAAACGACTGTGGCGCTGAAGTTGCCTGAGAATGTGGAGTTGGTGGCATGTGAAACCCGCATGTGGAGCATTCGTTTGTGTGGGATGCTCTACCAGGTTCATTCCTAGATAATGCACTCAAAGGGCACTAAGCATAGAGTGTGAAAACTGAGTTTCCTTGAGAGCTGCTTGGAAGCCTGATGGTGTGTGAAGTTAGTGAGCGAAATGCAGTTTTTCTCCCACAAGAACCACTCGGCTGATCCTTCTTCAAATTGCCCTTCACCAACATGCAGTGTTTCCTTGATTGAATTAGCTCTCACACCAATATTTGCGTCTAAAGCCTTTGCATTGAGAGCTATCTGAAAACGGCTGTGGCGCTGAAGTTGCCTGTGAATGTGGAGTTGGTGGCATGTGAAAACCGCATGTGGAGCATTCGTTTGTGTGGGATGCTCTACCAGGTTCATTCCTAGATAATGCACTCAAAGGGCACTAAGCATAGAGTGTGAAAACTGAGTTTGCTTGAGAGGTGCTTGGAAGCCTGATGGTGTGTGAAGTTAGTGAGCCAAATGGAGTTGTTCTCCCACAAGAACCACTCGGCTGGTCCTTCTTCAATAGGCCCTTCACCAACATGCAGTGTTTCCTTGATTGAATTAGCTCTCACACCAATATTTGCGTCTAGAGCCTTTGCATTGAGGGCTACTTGAAAACCGCTGTGGCGCTGAAGTTGCCTGTGAATGTAGAGTTGGTGGCATGTGAAAACCGCATGTGGAGCATTCGTTTGTGTGGGATGCTCTACCAGATTCATTCCTAGATAATGCACTCAAAGGGCACTAAGCATAGAGTGTGAAAACTGAGTTTCCTTGAGAGCTGCTTGGAAGCCTGATGGTGTGTGAAGTTAGTGAGCCAAATGGAGTTGTTCTCCCACAAGAACCACTCGGCTGATCCTTCTTCAATAGGCCCTTCACCAACATGCAGTGTTTCCTTGATTGAATTAGCTCTCACACCAATATTTGCGTCTAGAGCCTTTGCATTGAGGGCTATATGAAAAAGGCTGTGGCGCTGAAGTTGTCTGTGAATGTGGAGTTGGTGGCATGTGAAACTGCATGTGGAGCATTCGTTTGTGTGGGATGCTCTACCAGGTTCATTCCTAGATAATGCACTCAAAGGGCACTAAGCATAGAGTGTGAAAACTGAGTTTCCTTGAGAGCTGCTTGGAAGCCTGATGGTGTGTGAAGTTAGTGAGCCAAATGGAGTTGTTCTCCCACAAGAACCACTCGGCGGATCCTTCTTCAATATGCCCTTCACCAACATGCAGTGTTTCCTTGATTGAATTAGCTCTCACACCAATATTTGCGTCTAAAGCCTTTGCATTGAGGGCTATGTGAAAAAGGCTTTGGCGCTGAAGTTGCCTGAGAATGTGGAGTTGGTGGCATGTGAAACCCGCATGTGGAGCATTCGTTTGTGTGGGATGCTCTACCAGGTTCATTCCTAGATAATGCACTCAAAGGGCACTAAGCATAGAGTGTGAAAACTGAGTTTCCTTGAGAGCTGCTTGGAAGCCTGATGGTGTGTGAAGTTAGTGAGCCAAATGGAGTTGTTCTCCCACAAGAACCACTCGGCTGATCCTTCTTCAATAGGCCCTTCACCAACATGCAGTGTTTGCTTGATTGAATTAGCTCTCACACCAATATTTGCGTCTAGAACCTTTGCATTGAGGGCTATCTGAAAACGGCTGTGGCGCTGAAGTTGCCTGAGAATGTGGAGTTGGTGGCATGAGAAACCCGCATGTGTAGCATTCGTTTGTGTGGGATGCTCTACCAGGTTCATTCCTAGATAATGCACTCAAAGGGCACTAAGCATAGAGTGTGAAAACTGAGTTTGCTTGAGAGCTGCTTGGAAGCCTGATGGTGTGTGAAGTTAGTGAGCCAAATGGTGTTGTTCTCCCACAAGAACCACTCGGCTGATCCTTCTTCTAATTGCCCTTCACCAACATGCAGTGTTTCCTTGGTTGAATTAGCTCTCACACCAATATTTGCGTCTAGAGCCTTTGCATTGAGGGCTATCTGAAAACGGCTGTGGCGCTGAAGTTGCCTGTGAATGTGGAGTTGGTGGCATGTGAAACCCGCATGTGGAGCATTCGTTTGTGTGGGATGCTCTACCAGGTTCATTCCTAGATAATGCACTCAAAGGGCACTAAGCATAGAGTGTGAAAACTGAGTTTCCTTGAGAGCTGCTTGGAAGCCTGATGGTGTGTGAACTTAGTGAGCCAAATGGAGTTGTTCTCCCACAAGAACCACTCGGCTGATCCTTCTTCTAATTGCCCTTCACCAACATGCAGTATTTCCTTAATTGAATTAGCTCTCACACCAATATTTGCATCTAGAGACTTGCATTGAGGGCTATGTGAAAATGGCTGTGGCGCTGAAGTTGCCTGTGAATGTGGAGTTGGTGGCATGTGAAACACGCATGTGGAGCATTCGTTTGTGTGGGATGCTCTACCAGGTTCATTCCTAGATAATGCACTCAAAGGGCACTAAGCATAGAGTGTGAAAACTGAGTTTGCTTGAGAGCTGCTTGGAAGCCTGATGGTGTGTGAAGTTAGTGAGCCAAATGGAGTTGTTCTCCCTCAAGAACCACTCGGCTGATCCTTCTTCAATAGGCCCTTCACCAACATGCAGTGTTTCCTTGATTGAAGTAGCTCTCACACCAATATTTGCGTCTAGAGCCTTTGCATTGAGGGCTATGTGAAAACGGCTGTGGCGCTGAAGTTGCCTGTGAATGTGGAGTTGGTGGCATGTGAAAACCGCATGTGAAGCATTCGTTTGTGTGGGATGCTCACCAAGCTTCATTTCAGTCCTAGGCACTCAAAGGGCACTAAGCACAGAGTGTGAAAACTGAGTTTCCTTGAGAGCTGCTTGGAAGCCTGATGGTGTGTGAAATTAGTGAGCCAAATGGAGTTGTTCTCCCACAAGAACCACTCGGCTGATCCTTCTTCAATAGGCCCTTCACCAACATGCAGTGTTTCCTTGATTGAAGTAGCTCTCACACCAATATTTGCGTCTAGAGCCTTTGCATTGAGGGCTATCTGAAAACGGCTGTGGCGCTGAAGTTGCCTGTGAATGTGGAGTTGGTGGCATGTGAAAACCGCATGTGGAGCATTCGTTTGTGTGGGATGCTCTACCAGGTTCATTCCTAGATAATGCACTCAAATGGCACTAAGCATAGAGTGTGAAAACTGAGTTTCCTTGAGAGCTGCTTGGAAGCCTGATGGTGTGTGAAGTTAGTGAGCCAAATGGAGTTGTTCTCCCACAAGAACCACTCGGCTGATCCTTCTTCAATAGGCCCTTCACCAACATGCAGTGTTTCCTTGATTGAATTAGCTCTCACACCAATATTTGCGTCTAGAGCCTTTGCATTGAGGGCTATCTGAAAACGGCTGTGGCGTTGAAGTTGCCTGTGAATGTGGAGTTGGTGGCATGTGAAAGCCGCATGTGGAGCATTCGTTTGTGTGGAATCTCGCCAAGTTTCATTTCAGTCCTAGGCACACAAAGGGCACTAAGCATAGAGTGTGAAAACTGAGTTTCCTTGAGAGCTGCTTGGAAGCCTGATGGTGTGTGAAGTTAGTGAGCCAAATGGAGTTGTTCTCCCACAGGATCCACTCTGCTGATCCTTCTTCAATATGCCCTTCACCAACATGCAGTGTTTCCTTGATTGAATTAGCTCTCACACCAATATTTGCGTCTAGAGCCTTTGCATTGAGGGCTATATGAAAAAGGCTGTGGGATGGCCGACTGCAGAGAGCTGGTGTAGGGTGGAGTAAGGAAGGAGGGGAGCCGATCCAGCAGAGAAACAGGCCAGGAGGTGCGAAACTGTAGGGAGAAGAGCGAGAAGGTCACTGGAGTTCACTAAAGCAAGAAGATCTACACAGCGTGAAGGAACAGCCGCAAAAAGTAGGAAAGAAAATACAGCACGCCGCGAGAAACCTGGTGAGTCACGATCCCAGGCAGAGGGAAGGCGGCAGTGGCTCAATCGCCCCAGGGAAAACAGAGGCGGCTGGAAGGATAGGCGCCCACACCGACAGGGGCACCAGTCCCCTGGAAGGCAGGAGCCCCCAGAGGAGGCTCCTGGACTGATCATTGGGTGCATTATCCCTGCAGAAGTGGAGGAAAAGCTGGGGAGATTTCCCAGAGGCTTGCCTACCCGCTGCTCAGCGGCTCTGGGAGAGTGCAGAGGGAACAGGAGCAGCACTGTGGGACTGGGGCTCAGAGATCCCCATATCGGCTCCGAGCTGTGGACTGGCTGCGGGAGAGTCAGTGGATCCTGTTGCTGGACTCGCCCTGAGCCCCAGAGGCTGGGCAACGCTCGACAGGGCCTCACGTCCTGGGCAGAGGAGCGGACTAGTGGGGGCACGTCTCACCTAAAGGGCTCTGTGCCTCTCAGAGATCCGCTTCCCACCTTGAGAGAGTGCAGCTGAGGAAGTGGCTTCTTCAGGGCGGAGTCCCCAGCTGGGCTCAGCTAGAGAGGCCAGACCAGAGCGGGCTCAGCTGAACTGGCCGGACAGGTTTTCCCAGCAGGAGCCCGCTCGGAAAGACCTGCCTGTGGTGTTGCAGCCCTCGGAGGAGCAGCGCTTCCGAGTTTGGCACTGGGGCCGCGGAGATCTCCAGCCCAGCACAGGCCGGGGTTGGGGATTTTAGGCTCCGAGCAGCAGGAGCCCTTGCTGTGCTAACCTCAAGCCCTGAAGGAGAGTCTCGGCTCAGCACTGAGGCAGAGACCCCCGCTGTATTAGCCTTGTGACCCAAAGCCCAGGCGCGGCTCGGCAGAGTGAATCTGTAGGGAACTGCCTTTGAGAGGGAGCCACAGGGGAAGGGGCCTGGCACTAGGGCTGGCCCACAAAGCCTCCTGACCCAACTCGGGGCTGTGATCTACAGACCCTGAAAGCAGCTGGTGACTCAGGCAGTAAGCCCTGCTGGGCTCAGCCGGAGACCCCAAACCAGAGCCGGCTCAGCTGAATCACCGCTAAAATCTCAAAACAACAAGAAGTAAAAACACAATGAGGAGAAGTATCAGAAAAAGCAATGACCCAGAGGAAAGATCAAGCACTCCCTCCCAATACAACCAAAAACTAATCCCAATATCTGAGATGCAAGATGAAGACATAGAGGAACTATCAGATAAGGACTTTAAGAAGCTAATGATGAAATTCGTCAGAGAGAGTGAAAAGCGCTGGGAAGAGTCTAAGGCATTCGAAAACCATATCACTGCAGAAATAAATCAAGTAAAAAAGGGAATCCTTGATATAGAGAACAAAATTGAAAGCCTAACCAACAGAATGAACACAGCAGAAGACAGAATATCAGAATTGGAAGACAATCAGAATGAAAGGCAGCAGCTCATCAAACAGTTGGAGACAAATCTAGAGAAAGCCAATAGGTCCATACAGGAAATGAAAGACAACCTCAAAAAATCAAATATTAGAATAATAGGCCTTCCCGAAGGAGTGGAAAAGGAGACAGGCTTGCAACGAGTGCTCAATGAGATAATACAGGAGAACTTCCAGAATACTGGAAATATAAATCTAGCACAAATCCAGGAAGGACAAAGAACCCCCAGTAGATACGACCCAAACAAATCGTCTCCCAGACATGTGGTCCTCAAGCTACCTTCAAGTGAATACAAGGAAACCATCCTAAGACAAGTAAGAAAAAAGGATAAGATTACTTTCAGGGGAAGGGAAATTAGGATCACAGCCGACCTATCAGAAGAAACGCTCCAAGCAAGGAGAGAATGGGGTAAAACCTATCAAATCCTGAAACAAAACAACTGCCAACCAAGAATAATGTACCCAGCAAAGCTCTCATTTATATTTGAGAATGAAATCAAATACTTCAACAGTAAAGAGAAACTCGAAGAATACATCAACACGAAACCAGCTCTGGAAAATCTCCTCAGGAAGGTGCTAAACCCAGAAAGAAAAAATACAAACCAAAATCAAAGATGGCAAATGGGAAGACCTCCCCACTAAAATCCATACAAGAAAAGTCAACCAATCAAAAACTCTAATAGTCGCAAATACACACTTGCACACTTACACTCATGGCAGCCCAAAACCAATTCCTCTCAATATTATCTCTAAACACAAATGGCTTAAACTCACCAATCAAAAGGCATAGATTAACGGAATGGATCATCAAACAGCACCCAACTATATGTTGCCTACAAGAGACACATCTAACCAGAAAATCCTGTAAGAAATTTAAAGTGAAGGGATGGAAAAAGACATTTCATGCCAATGGACGAGAAAAAAAGGCTGGTGTAGCTGTTCTAATCTCAGATGACCTAGACTTCAAGCTGACAGACATAAAAAAGGACAGAGAAGGACATTATATATTGGTGAAGGGACTGATCCATCAAGAAGTAATTACAATCGTGAACATATATGCACCTAATTCCAATGCGCCTAGCTTCGTGAAGCAACTACTTACAGACTTAAGGGGAGACATAGATACACACACAATAATAGTGGGCGATCTTAACACCCCGCTAACAACTATAGACAGATCAACAAAACAAAAACTCAACAAAGAAACAACAGAGCTCGTACAAACATTAGAACAACTGGACTTGGTAGACATTTATAGAATTTTTTATCCTAAGACCACAGATTATACATTTTTTTCAGCAGTACATGGCACCTTCTCCAGGATCGACCACATGATAGGACACAAAGCAAATCTAAATAACTTCAAAAAGATAGAAATCATACCATGTACCCTCTCAGACCACCACGGAATGAAACTGGAAATCAGCAATTCAAAATGCCCAAGGAAATATAGAAACTCTTGGAGGTTGAACAATATGCTATTGAACGAACAATGGGTCAGGGAAGAAATTAAAGATGAGATCAAAAAATTTATGGAAACCAAAGAAAACTCTGATACAACATTCCAAAACTTGTGGGACACTGCCAAAGCAGTGCTACGGGGTAAACTCATCGCAATTGGAGCTCATGTCAAGGCCCAAGAGAGGCGCCAAATACAGGAACTAACCACACACCTCCAGGAATTGGAAAAGCAGCAGCAGATGAGCCCCACACACAACAGGAAACAAGAAATCATCAAAACAAGGGAGGAAATCAACCAGATAGAAATAAAAAAAACCATACACAAAATCAACAAATCAAAAAGCTGGTTTTTTGAAAAGATAAACAAAATAGACACCCCGCTGGCCCGACTGACAAAGAAAAAACAAGAGAAAGCAAGAATTAACAGCATCAAAGATGAAAAAGGCAACATAACAACAGACATTACAACCATTAAGAACATAATCAGAAATTACTACAAAGCACTGTACTCCAACAAATCAGAAGACCACCAAGAAATGGAAAAGTTCTTAGACTCACACAACCTGCCAAAACTTAGCCCAGAGGCAACAATCAACCTGAACAAACCCATAACTGAAGCAGAGATTGAATCAGTGATTAAAGACCTCCCAACAAAGAAAAGCCCAGGCCCAGACGGCTTCACTCCAGAATTCTACAAAACATTCCGAACAGAACTAACCCCAATCCTCTACAAACTCTTCAAAACAATAGAAAAGGAAGCAACCCTTCCAAACTCATTCTATGAAGCCAACATTACCTTAATCCCAAAACCGGGCAGAGATCCTACAGAGAAGGAAAACTACAGACCTATCTCTTTGATGAACATTGATGCTAAGATTCTCAACAAAATCCTAGCCAACAGAATTCAAAAACACATCAGACAGATCATTCATCCAGATCAAGTAGGATTCATCCCTGGAATGCAGGGATGGTTCAACATTCGCAAATCCATAAATGTGATACACCACATCCAAAAACTGAAAAACAAGAATCACATGATAGTATCAATAGATGCAGAAAAAGCTTTCGACAAAATCCAGCACAACTTCCTGCTAAAGACCCTAACCAAGGTAGGCATAGATGGAAAAATCCACAACATAATCAAAGCAATATATGAAAAACCCAATGCCAGCATCATACTGAATGGAGAAAAATTGGAACCCTTCCCACTGAGATCTGGAACAAGACAGGGATGTCCGCTTTCTCCGCTGCTATTCAACATAGTTCTAGAGGTACTCGCTGAGGCCATAAGACAAGAAAAAGAAATCAAAGGAATCCAAATGGGAAATGAAGAAGTCAAGCTTTCACTATATGCAGATGACATGATTCTTTATATGGAAGAGCCAAAAGGCTCAACACAGAGACTACTAGAACTTATACGAGAGTTCGGTAGAGTGGCAGGGTACAAAATTAATGAACAAAAATCAACAGCCATAGTGTATGCTAACAGCCCCAAGTTGGAAAAAGATCTAACCAGCAAGATACCATTCAAAGTAACAAAGGAAAGCATGAAGTATCTGGGAATTAACCTAACCAAAAATGTTGGAGACCTATTTGAGGAAAACTACAAACTACTTAAAAAAGAAATTGAACAAGATCTAGAAAGATGGAGTAACATCCCATGCTCCTGGATAGGTAAAATCAATATCATTAAAATGTCTGTACTGCCAAAGGCAATATATACATTCAACGCAATCCCAATCAAATTGCCCAAAACATTCTTCACAGATCTGGAAACAATGATTCAAAGGTTCATCTGGAAACACAAAAAACCACGAATAGCTAGAACCATTCTCAAGAACAGGAAGTTAGCAGGGGGAATCACAGTCCCAGACCTCTGGACATACTATAGGGCAGTGGTTATCAAAACAGCCTGGTACTGGCAAAAAAATAGAGAAGAAGATCAATGGAGCAGAATAGAAACACCAGATGGGAACCCACACAAATACAGCCAAATAATCTTTGACAAAAAGACAAACGACAACCCAGGCAAATGGGAAGGTCTGTTCAATAAATGCTGTTGGGACAACTGGTTGATAGCCTGCAGAAACAAAAAGATAGACCCACATCTCTCACCATATACTAAGATCAAATCCAAATGGATAAAAGATTTAAACCTACATCCAGAAACCTTCAAACTGTTGGAAGAAAATGTTGGAAACACACTGGAACACTTAGGGGTAGGCCCTCACTTCCTAAA
The DNA here is from genome assembly GCF_030435755.1 of Ochotona princeps. NCBI lineage: Eukaryota > Metazoa > Chordata > Mammalia > Lagomorpha > Ochotonidae > Ochotona > Ochotona princeps. The sequence continues at coordinate 515,616 of NW_026700974.1, forward strand.
AAAGACTCCAAATGCAGTAGAAATCAAGACCAAAATAAACAAGTGGGACCTCATCAAACTAAGAAGCTTCTGTACAGCTAGAGAAACAATCAACAAAGTAAAAAGGCAACCCACAGAATGGGAGAAGATCTTCGCACACGACTTAGGTGATAGAGGGCTGATCTCCAGAATATACAAAGAGCTACAAAACAACCAAAATGTCAAACAAACAAGCCACTCAAGAAATGGGTATGGGAAATGGGCAAACACTTCACAAAGGAACAAACCCAAATGGCAAATAAACATATGAAAAAATGCTCAAGTTCCCTGGCAATAAGGGAAATCCAAATTAAAACATCAATGAGGTACCACCTAACGCCAGTAAGACTGGCCCCACATGAATAAAAGCACCAACAACACTTGTTGGCCGAGGTTGCGGGGAAAAGGGAACCCTACTCCACTGCTGGTGGGGCTGCAGGCTGGTACAGCCTCTATGGAAATCAGTATGGAGAACATTCAAACAACTCAAATACAACATACCGTATGACCCAGCAATAGCACTCCTAGGAATATATCCAGAACACTTGTTTTATGAGAAACCAACATGCACTCCTATGTTCATAGCAGCACAATCAGTAATTGCAAAAACATGGAAGCAGCCAAAATGCCCATCAACAGAGGATTGGATAAGAAAGCTATGGTTCATCTACTCCATGGAATACTACTCAGCTATTAAAAAAAACAAAATGCAGTTCTTTGTGGCCAAATGGGCCAAACTGGAAACCATAATGCTAAGGGAAATGAGCCAATCCCAAAAGGTTAAATACCACATGTTTGCCTTAATTTGATATGATGTTATGTATAACAAGTTATGTTATGAATGTTATATGTTGTGTATAAACCAAAATTGAAATGTCAATGAGGTGGTCACAGAAGGTGGATAAGAAATCGCATTTACTTTTACCATATTGGTTACTCATTACTATGTCAATTAATTCCATAATGATGTAAATTTTTGCTGATGGTATGTTGGAGCTTTTAATTGATTGGGATGATACTCTGCTGGCTCTGTCTTCAGACCAGAGAGGGTATACCTAAGAAGCCGTTGAACTTGACTAGACAATAAGATGCTGGACTCTATGTTTGGTATATGCTTGCAATGGGGGAATCTCAACTGAACTTGAACTGTGGTTATGCAACAAGGTGGAGGAATCCACCATGGTGGGAGGGTTTGGGGAGGGGTGGGGAGAATCCCAGTACCTATGAAACTGTGTCACATAATACAATGTAATTAATGAATTTAAAATAAAATTAAAAAAAAAAAAAAAACACATGCAAGGAAAAAAAAAAAAAGAAAAAAAAAAAAAAAGGCTGTGGTGGCGCTGAAGTTGTCTGTGAATGTGGAGTTGGTGGCATGTGAAACCCGCATGTGGAGCATTCGTTTGTGTGGGATGCTCTACCAGGTTCATTCCTAGATAATGCACTCAAAGGGCACTAAGCATAGAGTGTGAAAACTGAGTTTGCTTGAGAGCTGCTTGGAAGCCTGATGGTGTGTGAAGTTAGTGAGCCAAATGAAGTTGTTCTCCCACAAGAACCACTCGGCTGATCCTTCTTCAATAGGCCCTTCACCAACATGCAGTGTTTCCTTGATTGAATTAGCTCTCACACCAATATTTGCGTCTAGAGCCTTTGCATTGAGGGCTATGTGAAAACGGCTGTGGCGCTGAAGTTGCCTGAGAATGTGGAGTTGGTGGCATGAGAAACCCGCATGTGTAGCATTCGTTTGTGTGGGATGCTCTACCAGGTTCATTCCTAGATAATGCACTCAAAGGGCACTAAGCATAGAGTGTGAAAACTGAGTTTCCTTGAGAGCTGCTTGGAAGCCTGATGGTGTGTGAAGTTAGTGAGCCAAATGGAGTTGTTCTCCCACAAGAACCACTCGGCTGATTTTCTTCAATAGGCCCTTCACCAACATGCAGTGTTTCCTTGATTGAATTAGCTCTCACACCAATATTTGCGTCTAAAGCCTTTGCATTCAGAGCTATCTGAAAACGGCTGTGGCGCTGAAGTTGCCTGTGAATGTGGAGTTGGTGGCATGTGAAAACCGCATGTGGAGCATTCGTTTGTGTGGGATGCTCTACCAGGTTCATTCCTAGATAATGCACTCAAAGGGCACTAAGCATAGAGTGTGAAAACTGAGTTTCCTTGAGAGCTGCTTGGAAGCCTGATGGTGTGTGAAGTTAGTGAGCCAAATGGAGTTGTTCTCCCACAAGAACCACTCGGCTGGTCCTTCTTCAATAGGCCCTTCACCAACATGCAGTGTTTCCTTGATTGAATTAGCTCTCACACAAATATTTGCGTCTAGAGCCTTTGCATTGAGGGCTACCTGAAAACGGCTGTGGCGCTGAAGTTGCCTGTGAATGTGGAGTTGGTGGCATGTGAAACCCGCATGTGGAGCATTCGTTTGTGTGGGAAGCTCACCAAGCTTCATTTCTGTCCTAGGCACTCAAAGGGCACTAAGCATAGAGTGTGAAAACTGAGTTTCCTTGAGAGCTGCTTGGAAGCATGATGGTGTGTGAAGTTAGTGAGCCAAATGGAGTTGTTCTCCCACAAGAACCACTCGGCTGATCCTTCTTCAATAGGCCCTTCACCAACATGCAGTGTTTCCTTGATTGAATTAGCTCTCACACCAATATTTGCGTCTAGAGCCTTTGCATTGAGGGCTATGTGAAAACGGCTGTGGCGTTGAAGTTGCCTGAGAATGTGGAGTTGGTGGCATGGGAAAACCGCATGTGGAGCATTCGTTTGTGTGGGATGCTCTACCAGGTTCATTCCTAGATAATGCACTCAAAGGGCACTAAGCATAGAGTGTGAAAACTGAGTTTCCTTGAGAGCTGCTTGGAAGCCTGATGGTGTGTGAAGTTAGTGAGCCAAATGGAGTTGTTCTCCCACAAGAACCACTCGGCTGATCCTTCTTCAATAGGCCCTTCACCAACATGCAGTGTTTCCTTGATTGAATTAGCTCTCACACCAATATTTGCGTCTAAAGCCTTTGCATTGAGGGCTATCTGACAACGGCTGTGGCGCTGAAGTTGTCTGTGAATGTGGAGTTGGTGGCATGTGAAACCCGCATGTGGAGCATTCGTTTGTGTGGGATGCTCTACCAGGTTCATTCCTAGATAATGCACTCAAAGGGCACTAAGCATAGAGTGTGAAAACTGAGTTTGCTTGAGAGCTGCTTGGAAGCCTGATGGTGTGTGAAGTTAGTGAGCCAAATGGTGTTGTTCTCCCACAAGAACCACTCGGCTGATCCTTCTTCAATAGGCCCTTCACCAACATGCAGTGTTTCCTTGATTGAATTAGCTCTCACACCAATATTTGTGTCTAGAGCCTTTGCATTGAGGGCTATCTGAAAACGGCTGTGGCGCTGAAGTTGCCTGTGAATGTGGAGTTGGTGGCATGTGAAACCCGCATGTGGAGCATTCGTTTGTGTGGGATGCTCTACCAGGTTCATTCCTAGATAATGCACTCAAAGGGCACTAAGCATAGAGTGTGAAAACTGAGTTTCCTTGAGAGCTGCTTGGAAGCCTGATGGTGTGTGAAGTTAGTGAGCCAAATGGAGTTGTTCTCCCACAAGAACCACTCGGCTGATCCTTCTTCAATAGGCCCTTCACCAACATGCAGTGTTTCCTTGATTGAAGTAGCTCTCACACCAATATTTGCGTCTAGAGCCTTTGCATTGAGGGCTATGTGAAAACGGCTGTGGCGCTGAAGTTGCCTGTGAATGTGGAGTTGGTGGCATGTGAAAACCGCATGTGAAGCATTCGTTTGTGTGGGATGCTCACCAAGCTTCATTTCAGTCCTAGGCACTCAAAGTGCACTAAGCACAGAGTGTGAAAACTGAGTTTCCTTGAGAGCTGCTTGGAAGCCTGATGGTGTGTGAAATTAGTGAGCCAAATGGAGTTGTTCTCCCACAAGAACCACTCGGCTGATCCTTCTTCAATAGGCCCTTCACCAACATGCAGTGTTTCCTTGATTGAAGTAGCTCTCACACCAATATTTGCGTCTAGAGCCTTTGCATTGAGGGCTATGTGAAGACGGCTGTGGCGTTGAAGTTGCCTGAGAATGTGGAGTTGGTGGCATGTGAAACCCGCATGTGGAGCATTCGTTTGTGTGGGATGCTCTACCAGGTTCATTCCTAGATAATGCACTCAAAGGGCACTAAGCATAGAGTGTGAAAACTGAGTTTCCTTGAGAGCTGCTTGGAAGCCTGATGGTGTGTGAAGTTAGTGAGCCAAATGGAGTTGTTCTCCCACAAGAACCACTCGGCTGATCCTTCTTCAATAGGCCCTTCACCAACATGCAGTGTTTCCTTGATTGAATTAGCTCTCACACCAATATTTGCGTCTAGAGCCTTTGCATTGAGGGCTATATGAAAAAGGCTGTGGCGCTGAAGTTGCCTGAGAATGTGGAGTTGGTGGCATGTGAAACCCGCATGTGGAGCATTCGTTTGTGTGGGATGCTCTACCAGGTTCATTCCTAGATAATGCACTCAAAGGGCACTAAGCATAGAGTGTGAAAACTGAGTTTCCTTGAGAGCTGCTTGGAAGCATGATGGTGTGTGAAGTTAGTGAGCCAAATGGAGTTTTTCTCCCACAAGAACCACTCGGCTGATCCTTCTTCTATATGCCCTTCACCAACATGCAGTGTTTCCTTGATTGAATTAGCTCTCACACCAATATTTGCGTCTAGAGCCTTTGCATTGAGGGCTCTCTGAAAACGGCTGTGGCGCTGAAGTTGTCTGTGAATGTGGAGTTGGTGGCATGTGAAACCCGCATGTGGAGCATTCGTTTGTGTGGGATGCTCTACCAGGTTCATTCCTAGATAATGCACTCAAAGGGCACTAAGCATAGAGTGTGAAAACTGAGTTTCCTTGAGAGCTGCTTGGAAGCCTGATGGTGTGTGAAGTTAGTGAGCCAAATGGAGTTGTTCTCCCACAAGAACCACTCGGCTGATCCTTCTTCAATAGGCCCTTCACCAACATGCAGTGTTTCCTTGATTGAAGTAGCTCTCACACCAATATTTGCGTCTAGAGCCTTTGCATTGAGGGCTATGTGAAAACGGCTGTGGCGCTGAAGTTGCCTGTGAATGTGGAGTTGGTGGCATGTGAAAACCGCATGTGAAGCATTCGTTTGTGTGGGATGCTCACCAAGCTTCATTTCAGTCCTAGGCACTCAAAGTGCACTAAGCACAGAGTGTGAAAACTGAGTTTCCTTGAGAGCTGCTTGGAAGCCTGATGGTGTGTGAAATTAGTGAGCCAAATGGAGTTGTTCTCCCACAAGAACCACTCGGCTGATCCTTCTTCAATAGGCCCTTCACCAACATGCAGTGTTTCCTTGATTGAAGTAGCTCTCACACCAATATTTGCATCTAGAGCCTTTGCATTGAGGGCTATGTGAAGACGGCTGTGGCGTTGAAGTTGCCTGAGAATGTGGAGTTGGTGGCATGTGAAACCCGCATGTGGAGCATTCGTTTGTGTGGGATGCTCTACCAGGTTCATTCCTAGATAATGCACTCAAAGGGCACTAAGCATAGAGTGTGAAAACTGAGTTTCCTTGAGAGCTGCTTGGAAGCCTGATGGTGTGTGAAGTTAGTGAGCCAAATGGAGTTGTTCTCCCACAAGAACCACTCGGCTGATCCTTCTTCAATATGCCCTTCACCAACATGCAGTGTTTCCTTGATTGAATTAGCTCTCACACCAATATTTGCGTCTAGAGCCTTTGCATTGAGGGCTATCTGAAAACGGCTTTGGCGCTGAAGTTGCCTGAGAATGTGGAGTTGGTGGCATGTGAAACCCGCATGTGGAGCATTCGTTTGTGTGGGATGCTCTACCAGGTTCATTCCTAGATAATGCACTCAAAGGGCACTAAGCATAGAGTGTGAAAACTGAGTTTCCTTGAGAGCTGCTTGGAAGCCTGATGGTGTGTGAAGTTAGTGAGCCAAATGGTGTTGTTCTCCCACAAGAACCACTCGGCTGATCCTTCTTCAATAGGCCCTTCACCAACATGTAGTGTTTCCTTGATTGAATTAGCTCTCACACCAATATTTGCGTCTAGAGCCTTTGCATTGAGGGCTATCTGAAAACGGCTGTGGCGCTGAAGTTGCCTGTGAATGTGGAGTTGGTGGCATGTGAAACCCGCATGTGGAGCATTCGTTTGTATGGGATGCTCTACCAGGTTCATTCCTAGATAATGCACTCAAAGGGCACTAAGCATAGAGTGTGAAAACTGAGTTTCCTTGAGAGCTGCTTGGAAGCATGATGGTGTGTGAAGTTAGTGAGCCAAATGGAGTTTTTCTCCCACAAGAACCACTCGGCTGATCCTTCTTCAATATGCCCTTCACCAACATGCAGTGTTTCCTTGATTGAATTAGCTCTCACACCAATATTTGCGTCTAGAGCCTTTGCATTGAGGGCTCTCTGAAAACGGCTGTGGCGCTGAAGTTGTCTGTGAATGTGGAGTTGGTGGCATGTGAAACCCGCATGTGGAGCATTCGTTTGTGTGGGATGCTCTACCAGGTTCATTCCTAGATAATGCACTCAAAGGGCACTAAGCATAGAGTGTGAAAACTGAGTTTCCTTGAGAGCTGCTTGGAAGCCTGATGGTGTGTGAAGTTAGTGAGCCAAATGGAGTTGTTCTCCCACAAGAACCACTCGGCTGTTCCTTCTTCAATAGGCCCTTCACCAACATGCAGTGTTTCCTTGATTGAAGTAGCTCTCACACCAATATTTGCATCTAGAGCCTTTGCATTGAGGGCTATGTGAAAACGGCTGTGGCGCTGAAGTTGCCTGTGAATGTGGAGTTTGTGGCATGTGAAAACCGCATGTGAAGCATTCGTTTGTGTGGGATGCTCACCAAGCTTCATTTCAGTCCTAGGCACTCAAAGGGCACTAAGCACAGAGTGTGAAAACTGAGTTTCCTTGAGAGCTGCTTGGAAGCCTGATGGTGTGTGAAATTAGTGAGCCAAATGGAGTTGTTCCACAAGAACCACTCGGCTGATCCTTCTTCAATAGGCCCTTCACCAACATGCAGTGTTTCCTTGATTGAATTAGCTCTCACACCAATATTTGCGTCTAGAGCCTTTGCATTGAGCGCTATGTGAAAACGGCTGTGGCGTTGAAGTTGCCTGAGAATGTGGAGTTGGTGGCATGTGAAACCCGCATGTGGAGCATTCGTTTGTGTGGGATGCTCTACCAGGTTCATTTCCTAGATAATGCACTCAAAGGGCACTAAGCATAGAGTGTGAAAACTGAGTTTCCTTGAGAGCTGCTTGGAAGCCTGATGGTGTGTGAAATTAGTGAGCCAAATGGAGTTGTTCTCCCACAAGAACCACTCGGCTGATCCTTCTTCAATAGGCCCTTCACCAACATGCAGTGTTTCCTTGATTGAATTAGCTCTCACACCAATATTTGCGTCTAGAGCCTTTGCATTGAGGGCTATGTGAAAACGGCTGTGGCGCTGAAGTTGCCTGTGAATGTGGAGTTGGTGGCATGAGAAACCCGCATGTGGAGCATTCGTTTGTGTGGGAAGCTCACCAAGCTTCATTTCAGTCCTAGGCACTCAAAGGGCACTACGCATAGAGTGTGAAAACTGAGTTTCCTTGAGAGCTGCTTGGAAGCCTGATGGTGTGTGAAGTTAGTGAGCCAAATGGAGTTGTTCTCCCACAAGAACCACTCGGCTGATCCTTCTTCAATAGGCCCTTCACCAACATGCAGTGTTTCCTTGATTGAAGTAGCTCTCACACCAATATTTGCGTCTAGAGCCTTTGCATTGAGGGCTATGTGAAAACGGCTGTGGCGTTGAAGTTGCCTGAGAATGTGGAGTTGGTGGCATGTGAAACCCGCATGTGGAGCATTCGTTTGTGTGGGATGCTCTACCAGGTTCATTCCTAGATAATGCACTCAAAGGGCACTAAGCATAGAGTGTGAAAACTGAGTTTCCTTGAGAGCTGCTTGGAAGCCTGATGGTGTGTGGAGTTAGTGAGCCAAATGGTGTTGTTCTCCCACAAGGACCACTCGGCTGATCCTTCTTCAATAGGCCCTTCACCAACATGTAGTGTTTCCTTGATTGAATTAGCTCTCACACCAATATTTGCGTCTAGAGCCTTTGCATTGAGGGCTATGTGAAAACGGCTGTGGCGCTGAAATTGCCTGTGAATGTGGAGTTGGTGGCATGTGAAACCCGCATGTGGAGCATTCGTTTGTGTGGGATGCTCTACCAGGTTCATTCCTAGATAATGCACTCAAAGGGCACTAAGCATAGAGTGTGAAAACTGAGTTTCCTTGAGAGCTGCTTGGAAGCCTGATGGTGTGTGAAGTTAGTGAGATAAATGGAGTTGTTCTCCCACAAGGACCACTCGGCTGATCCTTCTTCAAATTGCCCTTCAAAAACATGCAGTGTTTCCTTGATTGAATTAGCTCTCACACCAATATTTGCGTCTAGAGCCTTTGCATTGAGGGCTATGTGAAAACGGCTGTGGCGCTGAAGTTGCCTGTGAATGTGGAGTTGGTGGCATGTGAAACCCGCATGTGGAGCATTCGTTTGTGTGGGATGCTCACCAAGCTTCATTTCAGTCCTAGGCACTCAAAGGGCACTAAGCATAGAGTGTGAAAACTGAGTTTCCTTGAGAGCTGCTTGGAAGCCTGATGGTGTGTGAAGTTAGTGAGCCAAATGGAGTTGTTCTCCCACAAGAACCACTCGGCTGATCTTTCTTCAATAGGCCCTTCACCAACATGCAGTGTTTCCTTGATTGAATTAGCTCTCACACCAATATTTGCGTCTAGAGCCTTTGCATTGAGGGCTATGTGAAAACGGCTGTGGCGCTGAAGTTGCCTGTGAATGTGGAGTTGGTGGCATGTGAAAACCGCATGTGGAGCATTCGTTTGTGTGGGATGCTCTACCAGGTTCATTCCTAGATAATGCACTCAAAGGGCACTAAGCATAGAGTGTGAAAACTGAGTTTCCTTGAGAGCTGCTTGGAAGCCTGATGGTGTGTGAAGTTAGTGAGCCAAATGGAGTTTTTCTCCCACAAGAACCACTCGGCTGATCCTTCTTCAATATGCCCTTCACCAACATGCAGTGTTTCCTTGATTGAATTAGCTTTCCAACCAATATTTGCGTCTAGAGCCTTTGCATTGAGGGCTATCTGAAAACGGCTGTGGCGCTGAAGTTGCCTGTGAATGTGGAGTTGGTGGCATGTGAAACCCGCATGTGGAGCATTCGTTTGTGTGGGATGCTCTACCAGGTTCATTCCTAGATAATGCACTCAAAGGGTACTAAGCATAGAGTGTGAAAACTGAGTTTCCTTGAGAGCTGCTTGGAAGCCTGATGGTGTGTGAAGTTAGTGAGCCAAATGGAGTTGTTCTCCCACAAGAACCACTCGGCTGATCCTTCTTCAATATGCCCTTCACCAACATGCAGTGTTTCCTTGATTGAATTAGCTCTCACACCAATATTTGCGTCTAGAGCCTTTGCATTGAGGGCTATGTGAAAACGGCTGTGGCGCTGAAGTTGCCTGTGAATGTGGAGTTGGTGGCATGTGAAACCCGCATGTGGAGCATTCGTTTGTGTGGGATGCTCTACCAGGTTCATTCCTAGATAATGCACTCAAAGGGCACTAAGCATAGAGTGTGAAAACTGAGTTTCCTTGAGAGCTGCTTGGAAGCCTGATGGTGTGTGAAGTTAGTGAGCCAAATGGAGTTGCTCTCCCACAAAAATCACTCGACTGATCCTTCTTCAATATGCCCTTCACCAACATGCAGTGTTTCCTTGATTGAATTAGCTCTCACACCAATATTTGCGTCTAGAGCCTTTGCATTGAGCGCTATGTGAAAACGGCTTTGGCGCTGAAGTTGCCTGTGAATGTGGAGTTGGTGGCATGTGAAACCCGCATGTGAAGCATTCGTTTGTGTGGGATGCTCACCAAGCTTCATTTCAGTCCTAGGCACTCAAAGGGCACTAAGCATAGAGTGTGAAAACTGAGTTTCCTTGAGAACTGCCTGGAAGCCTGATGGTGTGTGAAGTTAGTGAGCCAAATGGAGTTGTTCTCCCACAAGAACCACTCGGCTGATCCTTCTTCAATATGCCCTTCACCAACATGCAGTGTTTCCTTGATTGAAGTAGCTCTCACAAAAATATTTGCGTCTAGAGCCTTTGCATTGAGGGCTATCTGAAAACGGCTTTGGCGCTGAAGTTGCCTGAGAATGTGGAGTTGGTGGTATGTGAAAACCGCATGTGAAGCATTCGTTTGTGTGGGATGCTCACCAAGCTTCATTTCAGTCCTAGGCACTCAAAGGGCACTAAGCTCAGAGTGTGAAAACTGAGTTTGCTTGAGAGCTGCTTGGAAGCCTGATGGTGTGTGAAGTTAGTGAGCCAAATGGAGTTGTTCTCCCACAAGAACCACTCGGCTGATCCTTCTTCAATAGGCCCTTCACCAACATGCAGTGTTTCCTTGATTGAATTAGCTCTCACACCAATATTTGCGTCTAGAGCCTTTGCATTGAGGGCTATGTGAAAACGGCTGTGGCGCTGAAGTTGCCTAAGAATGTGGAGTTGGTGGCATGTGAAACCCGCATGTGGAGCATTCGTTTGTGTGGGATGCTCACCAAGCTTCATTTCAGTCCTAGGCACTCAAAGGGCACTAAGCATAGAGTGTGAAAACTGAGTTTCCTTGAGAGCTGCTTGGAAGCCTGATGGTGTGTGAAGTTAGTGAGCCAAATGGAGTTGTTCTCCCACAAGAACCACTCGGCTGATCTTTCTTCAATAGGCCCTTCACCAACATGCAGTGTTTCCTTGATTGAATTAGCTCTCACACCAATATTTGCGTCTAGAGCCTTTGCATTGAGGGCTATGTGAAAACGGCTGTGGCGCTGAAGTTGCCTGAGAATGTGGAGTTGGTGGCATGTGAAAACCGCATGTGGAGCATTCGTTTGTGTGGGATGCTCTACCAGGTTCATTCCTAGATAATGCACTCAAAGGGCACTAAGCATAGAGTGTGAAAACTGAGTTTCCTTGAGAGCTGCTTGGAAGCCTGATGGTGTGTGAAGTTAGTGAGCCAAATGGTTTTTTTCTCCCACAAGAACCACTCGGCTGATCCTTCTTCAATATGCCCTTCACCAACATGCAGTGTTTCCTTGATTGAATTAGCTTTCCAACCAATATTTGCGTCTAGAGCCTTTGCATTGAGGGCTATCTGAAAACGGCTGTGGCGCTGAAGTTGCCTGTGAATGTGGAGTTGGTGGCATGTGAAACCCGCATGTGGAGCATTCGTTTGTGTGGGATGCTCTACCAGGTTCATTCCTAGATAATGCACTCAAAGGGTACTAAGCATAGAGTGTGAAAACTGAGTTTCCTTGAGAGCTGCTTGGAAGCCTGATGGTGTGTGAAGTTAGTGAGCCAAATGGAGTTGTTCTCCCACAAGAACCACTCGGCTGATCCTTCTTCAATATGCCCTTCACCAACATGCAGTGTTTCCTTGATTGAATTAGCTCTCACACCAATATTTGCGTCTAGAGCCTTTGCATTGAGGGCTATGTGAAAACGGCTGCGGCGCTGAAGTTGCCTGTGAATGTGGAGTTGGTGGCATGTGAAACCCGCATGTGGAGCATTCGTTTGTGTGGGATGCTCTACCAGGTTCATTCCTAGATAATGCACTCAAAGGGCACTAAGCATAGAGTGTGAAAACTGAGTTTCCTTGAGAGCTGCTTGGAAGCCTGATGGTGTGTGAAGTTAGTGAGCCAAATGGAGTTGTTCTCCCACAAGAACCACTCGGCTGATCCTTCTTCAATAGGCCCTTCACCAACATGCAGTGTTTCCTTGATTGAAGTAGCTCTCACACCAATATTTGCGTCTAGAGCCTTTGCATTGAGGGCTATGTGAAAACGGCTGTGGCGCTGAAGTTGCCTGAGAATGTGGAGTTGGTGGCATGTGAAACCCGCATGTGGAGCATTCGTTTGTGTGGGATGCTCTACCAGGTTCATTCCTAGATAATGCACTCAAAGGGCACTAAGCATAGAGTGTGAAAACTGAGTTTCCTTGAGAGCTGCTTGGAAGCCTGATGGTGTGTGAAGTTAGTGAGCCAAATGGAGTTGTTCTCCCACAAGAACCACTCGGCTGATCCTTCTTCAATAGGCCCTTCACCAACATGCAGTGTTTCCTTGATTGAATTAGCTCTCACACCAATATTTGCGTCTAGAGCCTTTGCATTGAGCGCTATGTGAAAACGGCTTTGGCGCTGAAGTTGCCTGTGAATGTGGAGTTGGTGGCATGTGAAACCCGCATGTGGAGCATTCGTTTGTGTGGGATGCTCACCAAGCTTCATTTCAGTCCTAGGCACTCAAAGGGCACTAAGCATAGAGTGTGAAAACTGAGTTTCCTTGAGAACTGCTTGGAAGCCTGATGGTGTGTGAAGTTAGTGAGCCAAATGGAGTTGTTCTCCCACAAGAACCACTCGGCTGATCCTTCTTCAATATGCCCTTCACCAACATGCAGTGTTTCCTTGATTGAATTAGCTCTCACACCAATATTTGCGTCTAGAGCCTTTGCATTGAGGGCTATCTGAAAACGGCTGTGGCGCTGAAGTTGCCTGTGAATGTGGAGTTGGTGGCATGTGATACCCGCATGTGGAGCATTCGTTTGTGTGGGATGCTCTACCAGGTTCATTCCTAGATAATGCACTCAAAGGGCACTAAGCATAGAGTGTGAAAACTGAGTTTCCTTGAGAGCTGTTTGGAAGCCTGATGGTGTGTGAAGTTAGTGAGCCAAATGGAGTTGTTCTCCCACAAGAACCACTCGGCTGATCCTTCTTCAATAGGCCCTTCACCAACATGCAGTGTTTCCTTGATTGAATTAGCTCTCACACCAATATTTGCGTCTAGAGCCTTTGCATTGAGGGCTATCTGAAAACGGCTGTGGCGCTGAAGTTGCCTGAGAATGTGGAGTTGGTGGCATGTGAAACCCGCATGTGGAGCATTCGTTTGTGTGGGATGCTCTACCAGGTTCATTCCTAGATAATGCACTCAAAGGGCACTAAGCATAGAGTGTGAAAACTGAGTTTCCTTGAGAGCTGCTTGGAAGCCTGGTGGTGTGTGAAGTTAGTGAGCCAAATGGAGTTGTTCTCCCACAAGAACCACTCGGCTGATCCTTCTTCTATAGGCCCTTCACCAACATGCAGTGTCTCCTTGATTGAATTAGCTCTCACACCAATATTTGCGTCTAGAGCCTTTGCATTGAGGGCTATATGAAAACGGCTGTGGCGCTGAAGTTGCCTGAGAATGTGGAGTTGGTGGCATGTGAAAACCGCATGTGGAGCATTCGTTTGTGTGGGATGCTCTACCAGGTTCATTCCTAGATAATGCACTCAAAGGGCACGAAGCATAGAGTGTGAAAACTGAGTTTCCTTGAGAGCTGCTTGGAAGCCTGATGGTGTGTGAAGTTAATGAGCCAAATGGAGTTGCTCTCCCACAAAAATCACTCGACTGATCCTTCTTCAATATGCCCTTCACCAACATGCAGTGTTTCCTTGATTGAATTAGCTCTCACACCAATATTTGCGTCTAGAGCCTTTGCATTGAGCGCTATGTGAAAACGGCTTTGGCGCTGAAGTTGCCTGTGAATGTGGAGTTGGTGGCATGTGAAAACCGCATGTGAAGCATTCGTTTGTGTGGGATGCTCACCAAGCTTCATTTCAGTCCTAGGCACTCAAAGGGCACTAAGCACAGAGTGTGAAAACTGAGTTTCCTTGAGAGCTGCTTGGAAGCCTGATGGTGTGTGAAGTTAGTGAACCAAATGGAGTTGTTCTCCCACAAGAACCACTCGGCTGATCCTTCTTCAATAGGCCCTTCACCAACATGCAGTGTTTCCTTGATTGAATTAGCTCTCACACCAATATTTGCGTCTAGAGCCTTTGCATTGAGGGCTATCTGAAAACGGCTGTGGCGCTGAAGTTGCCTGAGAATGTGGAGTTGGTGGCATGTGAAACCCGCATGTGGAGCATTCGTTTGTGTGGGATGCTCTACCAGGTTCATTCCTAGATAATGCACTCAAAGGGCACTAAGCATAGAGTGTGAAAACTGAGTTTCCTTGAGAGCTGCTTGGAAGCCTGATGGTGTGTGAAGTTAGTGAGCCAAATGGAGTTGCTCTCCCACAAAAATCACTCGACTGATCCTTCTTCAATATGCCCTTCACCAACATGCAGTGTTTCCTTGATTGAATTAGCTCTCACACCAATATTTGCGTCTAGAGCCTTTGCATTGAGCGCTATGTGAAAACGGCCGTGGCGCTGAAGTTGCCTTTGAATGTGGAGTTGGTGGCATGTGAAACCCGCATGTGGAGCATTCGTTTGTGTGGGATGCTCACCAAGCTTCATTTCAGTCCTAGGCACTCAAAGGGCACTAAGCATAGAGTGTGAAAACTGAGTTTCCTTGAGAACTGCTTGGAAGCCTGATGTTGTGTGAAGTTAGTGAGCCAAATGGAGTTGTTCTCCCACAAGAACCACTCGGCTGATCCTTCTTCAATATGCCCTTCACCAACATGCAGTGTTTCCTTGATTGAAGTAGCTCTCACAAAAATATTTGCGTCTAGAGCCTTTGCATTGAGGGCTATGTGAAAACGGCTTTGGCGCTGAAGTTGCCTGAGAATGTGGAGTTGGTGGCATGTGAAAACCGCATGTGAAGCATTCGTTTGTGTGGGATGCTCACCAAGCTTTATTACAGTCCTACGCACTCAAAGGGCACTAAGCTCAGAGTGTGAAAACTGAGTTTGCTTGAGAGCTGCTTGGAAGCCTGATGGTGTGTGAAGTTAGTGAGCCAAATGGAGTTGTTCTCCCACAAGAACCACTCGGCTGATCCTTCTTCAATAGGCCCTTCACCAACATGCGGTGTTTCCTTGATTGAATTAGCTCTCACACCAATATTTGCGTCTAGAGCCTTTGCATTGAGGGCTATGTGAAAACGGCTGTGTCGCTGAAGTTGCCTGAGAATGTGGAGTTGGTGGCATGTGAAAACCGCATGTGGAGCATTCGTTTGTGTGGGATGCTCACCAAGCTTCATTTCATCCTAGGCACTCAAAGGGCACTAAGCATAGAGTGTGAAAACTGAGTTTCCTGGAGAGCTGCTTGGAAGCCTGATGGTGTGTGAAGTTAGTGAGCCAAATGGAGTTGCTCTCCCAGAAAAATCACTCGACTGATCCTTCTTCAATAAGCCCTTCACCAACATGCAGTGTTTCCTTGATTGAATTAGCTCTCACACCAATATTTGCGTCTAGAGCCTTTGCATTGAGGGCTATGTGAAAACGGCTGTGGCGCTGAAGTTGCCTGTGAATGTGGAGTTGGTGGCATGTGAAACCCGCATGTGGAGCATTCGTTTGTGTGGGATGCTCACCAAGCTTCATTTCAGTCCTAGGCACTCAAAGGGCACTAAGCATAGAGTGTGAAAACTGAGTTTCCTTGAGAGCTGCTTGGAAGCCTGATGGTGTGTGAAGTTAGTGAGCCAAATGGAGTTGTTCTCCCACAAGAACCACTCGGCTGATCTTTCTTCAATAGGCCCTTCACCAACATGCAGTGTTTCCTTGATTGAATTAGCTCTCACACCAATATTTGCGTCTAGAGCCTTTGCATTGAGGGCTATGTGAAAACGGCTGTGTCGCTGAAGTTGCCTGTGAATGTGGAGTTGGTGGCATGTGAAAACCGCATGTGGAGCATTCGTTTGTGTGGGATGCTCTACCAGGTTCATTCCTAGATAATGCACTCAAAGGGCACTAAGCATAGAGTGTGAAAACTGAGTTTCCTTGAGAGCTGCTTGGAAGCCTGATGGTGTGTGAAGTTAGTGAGCCAAATGGAGTTTTTCTCCCACAAGAACCACTCGGCTGATCCTTCTTCAATATGCCCTTCACCAACATGCAGTGTTTCCTTGATTGAATTAGCTTTCCAACCAATATTTGCGTCTAGAGCCTTTGCATTGAGGGCTATCTGAAAACGGCTGTGGCGCTGAAGTTGCCTGTGAATGTGGAGTTGGTGGCATGTGAAACCCGCATGTGGAGCATTCGTTTGTGTGGGATGCTCTACCAGGTTCATTCCTAGATAATGCACTCAAAGGGCACTAAGCATAGAGTGTGAAAACTGAGTTTCCTTGAGAGCTGCTTGGAAGCCTGATGGTGTGTGAAGTTAGTGAGCCAAATGGAGTTGCTCTCCCAGAAAAATCACTCGACTGATCCTTCTTCAATATGCCCTTCACCAACATGCAGTGTTTCCTTGATTGAATTAGCTCTCACACCAATATTTGCGTCTAGAGCCTTTGCATTGAGCGCTATGTGAAAACGGCTTTGGCGCTGAAGTTGCCTGTGAATGTGGAGTTGGTGGCATGTGAAACCCGCATGTGAAACATTCGTTTGTGTGGGATGCTCACCAAGCTTCATTTCAGTCCTAGGCACTCAAAGGGCACTAAGCATAGAGTGTGAAAACTGAGTTTCCTTGAGAACTGCCTGGAAGCCTGATGGTGTGTGAAGTTAGTGAGCCAAATGGAGTTGTTCTCCCACAAGAACCACTCGGCTGATCCTTCTTCAATATGCCCTTCACCAACATGCAGTGTTTCCTTGATTGAAGTAGCTCTCACAAAAATATTTGCGTCTAGAGCCTTTGCATTGAGGGCTATGTGAAAACGGCTTTGGCGCTGAAGTTGCCTGAGAATGTGGAGTTGGTGGTATGTGAAAACCGCATGTGAAGCATTCGTTTGTGTGGGATGCTCACCAAGCTTCATTTCAGTCCTACACACTCTAAGGGCACTAAGCTCAGAGTGTGAAAACTGAGTTTGCTTGAGAGCTGCTTGGAAGCCTGATGGTGTGTGAAGTTAGTGAGCCAAATGGAGTTGTTCTCCCACAAGAACCACTCGGCTGATCCTTCTTCAATAGGCCCTTCACCAACATGCAGTGTTTCCTTGATTGAATTAGCTCTCACACCAATATTTGCGTCTAGAGCCTTTGCATTGAGGGCTATGTGAAAACGGCTGTGGCGCTGAAGTTGCCTGAGAATGTGGAGTTGGTGGCATGTGAAACCCGCATGTGGAGCATTCGTTTGTGTGGGATGCTCACCAAGCTTCATTTCAGTCCTAGGCACTCAAAGGGCACTAAGCATAGAGTGTGAAAACTGAGTTTCCTTGAGAGCTGCTTGGAAGCCTGATGGTGTGTGAAGTTAGTGAGCCAAATGGAGTTGTTCTCCCACAAGAACCACTCGGCTGATCCTTCTTCAATATGCCCTTCACCAACATGCAGTGTTTCCTTGATTGAATTAGCTCTCACACCAATATTTGCGTCTAGAGCCTTTGCATTGAGGGCTATCTGAAAACGGCTGCGGCGCTGAAGTTGCCTGTGAATGTGGAGTTGGTGGCATGTGAAACCCGCATGTGGAGCATTCGTTTGTGTGGGATGCTCTACCAGGTTCATTCCTAGATAATGCACTCAAAGGGCACTAAGCATAGAGTGTGAAAACTGAGTTTCCTTGAGAGCTGCTTGGAAGCCTGATGGTGTGTGAAGTTAGTGAGCCAAATGGAGTTGTTCTCCCACAAGAACCACTCGGCTGATCCTTCTTCAATAGGCCCTTCACCAACATGCAGTGTTTCCTTGATTGAAGTAGCTCTCACACCAATATTTGCGTCTAGAGCCTTTGCATTGAGGGCTATGTGAAAACGGCTGTGGCGCTGAAGTTGCCTGAGAATGTGGAGTTGGTGGCATGTGAAACCCGCATGTGGAGCATTCGTTTGTGTGGGATGCTCTACCAGGTTCATTCCTAGATAATGCACTCAAAGGGCACTAAGCATAGAGTGTGAAAACTGAGTTTCCTTGAGAGCTGCTTGGAAGCCTGATGGTGTGTAAAGTTAGTGAGCCAAATGGAGTTGTTCTCCCACAAGAACCACTCGGCTGATCCTTCTTCAATAGGCCCTTCACCAACATGCAGTGTTTCCTTGATTGAATTAGCTCTCACACCAATATTTGCGTCTAGAGCCTTTGCATTGAGCGCTATGTGAAAACGGCTTTGGCGCTGAAGTTGCCTGTGAATGTGGAGTTGGTGGCATGTGAAACCCGCATGTGAAACATTCGTTTGTGTGGGATGCTCACCAAGCTTCATTTCAGTCCTAGGCACTCAAAGGGCACTAAGCATAGAGTGTGAAAACTGAGTTTCCTTGAGAACTGCCTGGAAGCCTGATGGTGTGTGAAGTTAGTGAGCCAAATGGAGTTGTTCTCCCACAAGAACCACTCGGCTGATCCTTCTTCAATATGCCCTTCACCAACATGCAGTGTTTCCTTGATTGAAGTAGCTCTCACAAAAATATTTGCGTCTAGAGCCTTTGCATTGAGGGCTATGTGAAAACGGCTTTGGCGCTGAAGTTGCCTGAGAATGTGGAGTTGGTGGTATGTGAAAACCGCATGTGAAGCATTCGTTTGTGTGGGATGCTCACCAAGCTTCATTTCAGTCCTACGCACTCTAAGGGCACTAAGCTCAGAGTGTGAAAACTGAGTTTGCTTGAGAGCTGCTTGGAAGCCTGATGGTGTGTGAAGTTAGTGAGCCAAATGGAGTTGTTCTCCCACAAGAACCACTCGGCTGATCCTTCTTCAATAGGCCCTTCACCAACATGCAGTGTTTCCTTGATTGAATTAGCTCTCACACCAATATTTGCGTCTAGAGCCTTTGCATTGAGGGCTATGTGAAAACGGCTGTGGCGCTGAAGTTGCCTGAGAATGTGGAGTTGGTGGCATGTGAAACCCGCATGTGGAGCATTCGTTTGTGTGGGATGCTCACCAAGCTTCATTTCAGTCCTAGGCACTCAAAGGGCACTAAGCATAGAGTGTGAAAACTGAGTTTCCTTGAGAGCTGCTTGGAAGCCTGATGGTGTGTGAAGTTAGTGAGCCAAATGGAGTTGTTCTCCCACAAGAACCACTCGGCTGATCCTTCTTCAATATGCCCTTCACCAACATGCAGTGTTTCCTTGATTGAATTAGCTCTCACACCAATATTTGCGTCTAGAGCCTTTGCATTGAGGGCTATCTGAAAACGGCTGCGGCGCTGAAGTTGCCTGTGAATGTGGAGTTGGTGGCATGTGAAACCCGCATGTGGAGCATTCGTTTGTGTGGGATGCTCTACCAGGTTCATTCCTAGATAATGCACTCAAAGGGCACTAAGCATAGAGTGTGAAAACTGAGTTTCCTTGAGAGCTGCTTGGAAGCCTGATGGTGTGTGAAGTTAGTGAGCCAAATGGAGTTGTTCTCCCACAAGAACCACTCGGCTGATCCTTCTTCAATAGGCCCTTCACCAACATGCAGTGTTTCCTTGATTGAAGTAGCTCTCACACCAATATTTGCGTCTAGAGCCTTTGCATTGAGGGCTATGTGAAAACGGCTGTGGCGCTGAAGTTGCCTGAGAATGTGGAGTTGGTGGCATGTGAAACCCGCATGTGGAGCATTCGTTTGTGTGGGATGCTCTACCAGGTTCATTCCTAGATAATGCACTCAAAGGGCACTAAGCATAGAGTGTGAAAACTGAGTTTCCTTGAGAGCTGCTTGGAAGCCTGATGGTGTGTAAAGTTAGTGAGCCAAATGGAGTTGTTCTCCCACAAGAACCACTCGGCTGATCCTTCTTCAATAGGCCCTTCACCAACATGCAGTGTTTCCTTGATTGAATTAGCTCTCACACCAATATTTGCGTCTAGAGCCTTTGCATTGAGCGCTATGTGAAAACGGCTTTGGCGCTGAAGTTGCCTGTGAATGTGGAGTTGGTGGCATGTGAAACCCGCATGTGGAGCATTCGTTTGTGTGGGATGCTCACCAAGCTTCATTTCAGTCCTAGGCACTCAAAGGGCACTAAGCATAGAGTGTGAAAACTGAGTTTCCTTGAGAACTGCTTGGAAGCCTGATGGTGTGTGAAGTTAGTGAGCCAAATGGAGTTGTTCTCCCACAAGAACCACTCGGCTGATCCTTCTTCAATATGCCCTTCACCAACATGCAGTGTTTCCTTGATTGAATTAGCTCTCACACCAATATTTGCGTCTAGAGCCTTTGCATTGAGGGCTATCTGAAAACGGCTGTGGCGCTGAAGTTGCCTGTGAATGTGGAGTTGGTGGCATGTGATACCCGCATGTGGAGCATTCGTTTGTGTGGGATGCTCTACCAGGTTCATTCCTAGATAATGCACTCAAAGGGCACTAAGCATAGAGTGTGAAAACTGAGTTTCCTTGAGAGCTGTTTGGAAGCCTGATGGTGTGTGAAGTTAGTGAGCCAAATGGAGTTGTTCTCCCACAAGAACCACTCGGCTGATCCTTCTTCAATAGGCCCTTCACCAACATGCAGTGTTTCCTTGATTGAATTAGCTCTCACACCAATATTTGCGTCTAGAGCCTTTGCATTGAGGGCTATCTGAAAACGGCTGTGGCGCTGAAGTTGCCTGTGAATGTGGAGTTGGTGGCATGTGAAACCCGCATGTGGAGCATTCGTTTGTGTGGGATGCTCTACCAGGTTCATTCCTAGATAATGCACTCAAAGGGCACTAAGCATAGAGTGTGAAAACTGAGTTTCCTTGAGAGCTGCTTGGAAGCCTGATGGTGTGTGAAGTTAGTGAGCCAAATGGAGTTGTTCTCCCACAAGAACCACTCGGCTGATCCTTCTTCAATAGGCCCTTCACCAACATGCAGTGTTTCCTTGATTGAAGTAGCTCTCACACCAATATTTGCGTCTAGAGCCTTTGCATTGAGGGCTATGTGAAAACGGCTGTGGCGCTGAAGTTGCCTGAGAATGTGGAGTTGGTGGCATGTGAAAACCGCATGTGGAGCATTCGTTTGTCTGGGATGCTCTACCAGGTTCATTCCTAGATAATGCACTCAAAGGGCACTAAGCATAGAGTGTGAAAACTGAGTTTCCTTGAGAGCTGCTTGGAAGCCTGATGGTGTGTGAAGTTAGTGAGCCAAATGGAGTTGTTCTCCCACAAGAACCACTCGGCTGATCCTTCTTCAATAGGCCCTTCACCAACATGCAGTGTCTCCTTGATTGAATTAGCTCTCACACCAATATTTGCGTCTAGAGCCTTTGCATTGAGCGCTATATGAAAACGGCTGTGGCGCTGAAGTAGCCTGAGAATGTGGAGTTGGTGGCATGTGAAAACCGCATGTGGAGCATTCGTTTGTGTGGGATGCTCTACCAGGTTCATTCCTAGATAATGCACTCAAAGGGCACTAAGCATAGAGTGTGAAAACTGAGTTTCCTTGAGAGCTGCTTGGAAGCCTGATGGTGTGTGAAGTTAATGAGCCAAATGGAGTTGCTCTCCCACAAAAATCACTCGACTGATCCTTCTTCAATATGCCCTTCACCAACATGCAGTGTTTCCTTGATTGAATTAGCTCTCACACCAATATTTGCGTCTAGAGCCTTTGCATTGAGGGCTATGTGAAAATGGCTGTGGCGCTGAAGTTGCCTGTGAATGTGGAGTTGGTGGCATGTGAAAACCGCATGTGAAGCATTCGTTTGTGTGGGATGCTCACCAAGCTTCATTTCAGTCCTAGGCACTCAAAGGGCACTAAGCACAGAGTGTGAAAACTGAGTTTCCTTGAGAGCTGCTTGGAAGCCTGATGGTGTGTGAAATTAGTGAGCCAAATGGAGTTGTTCTCCCACAAGAACCACTCGGCTGATCCTTCTTCAATAGGCCCTTCACCAACATGCAGTGTTTCCTTGATTGAAGTAGCTCTCACACCAATATTTGCGTCTAGATCCTTTGCATTGAGGGCTATGTGAAAACGGCTTTGGCGCTGAAGTTGCCTGAGAATGTGGAGTTGGTGGCATGTGAAAACCGCATGTGAAGCATTCGTTTGTGTGGGATGCTCACCAAGCTTCATTTCAGTCCTACGCACTCAAAGGGCACTAAGCTCAGAGTGTGAAAACTGAGTTTGCTTGAGAGCTGCTTGGAAGCCTGATGGTGTGTGAAGTTAGTGAGCCAAATGGAGTTGTTCTCCCACAAGAACCACTCGGCTGATCCTTCTTCAATATGCCCTTCACCAACATGCAGTGTTTCCTTGATTGAATTAGCTCTCACACCAATATTTGCGTCTAGAGCCTTTGCATTGAGGGCTATCTGAAAACGGCTGTGGCGCTGAAGTTGCCTGTGAATGTGGAGTTGGTGGCATGTGAAACCCGCATGTGGAGCATTCGTTTGTGTGGGATGCTCTACCAGGTTCATTCCTAGATAATGCACTCAAAGGGCACTAAGCATAGAGTGTGAAAACTGAGTTTCCTTGAGAGCTGCTTGGAAGCCTGATGGTGTGTGAAGTTAGTGAGCCAAATGGAGTTGTTCTCCCACAAGAACCACTCGGCTGATCCTTCTTCAATAGGCCCTTCACCAACATGCAGTGTTTCCTTGATTGAATTAGCTCTCACACCAATATTTGCGTCTAGAGCCTTTGCATTGAGGGCTATGTGAAAAAGGCTGTGGCGCTGAAGTTGCCTGAGAATGTGGAGTTGGTGGCATGTGAAACCCGCATGTGGAGCATTCGTTTGTGTGGGATGCTCTACCAGGTTCATTCCTAGATAATGCACTCAAAGGGCACTAAGCATAGAGTGTGAAAACTGAGTTTCCTTGAGAGCTGCTTGGAAGCCTGGTGGTGTGTGAAGTTAGTGAGCCAAATGGAGTTGTTCTCCCACAAGAACCACTCGGCTGATCCTTCTTCAATAGGCCCTTCACCAACATGCAGTGTCTCCTTGATTGAATTAGCTCTCACACCAATATTTGTGTCTAGAGCCTTTGCATTGAGGGCTATATGAAAACGGCTGTGGCGCTGAAGTTGCCTGAGAATGTGGAGTTGGTGGCATGTGAAAACCGCATGTGGAGCATTCGTTTGTGTGGGATGCTCTACCAGGTTCATTCCTAGATAATGCACTCAAAGGGCACGAAGCATAGAGTGTGAAAACTGAGTTTCCTTGAGAGCTGCTTGGAAGCCTGATGGTGTGTGAAGTTAATGAGCCAAATGGAGCTGCTCTCCCACAAAAATCACTCGACTGATCCTTCTTCAATATGCCCTTCACCAACATGCAGTGTTTCCTTGATTGAATTAGCTCTCACACCAATATTTGCATCTAGAGCCTTTGCATTGAGCGCTATGTGAAAACGGCTTTGGCGCTGAAGTTGCCTGTGAATGTGGAGTTGGTGGCATGTGAAAACCGCATGTGAAGCATTCGTTTGTGTGGGATGCTCTACCAGGTTCATTCCTTGATAATGCACTCAAAGGGCACTAAGCACAGAGTGTGAAAACTGAGTTTCCTTGAGAGCTGCTTGGAAGCCTGATGGTGTGTGAAATTAGTGAGCCAAATGGAGTTGTTCTCCCACAAGAACCACTCGGCCGATCCTTCTTCAATATGCCCTTCACCAACATGCAGTGTTTCCTTGATTGAATTAGCTCTCACACCAATATTTGCGTCTAGAGCCTTTGCATTGAGGGCTATCTGAAAACGGCTGTGGCGCTGAAGTTGCCTGTGAATGTGGAGTTGGTGGCATGTGAAACCCGCATGTGGAGCATTCGTTTGTGTGGGATGCTCTATCAGGTTCATTCCTAGATAATGCACTCAAAGGGCACTAAGCATAGAGTGTGAAAACTGAGTTTCCTTGAGAGCTGCTTGGAAGCCTGATGGTGTGTGAAGTTAGTGAGCCACATGGAGCTGGTCTCCCACAAGAACCACTCGGCTGATCCTTCTTCAATAGGCCCTTCACCAACATGCAGTGTTTCCTTGATTGAAGTAGCTCTCACACCAATATTTGCGTCTAGAGCCTTTGCATTGAGGGCTATGTGAAAATGGCTGTGGCGCTGAAGTTGCCTGTGAATGTGGAGTTGGTGGCATGTGAAACCCGCATGTGAAGCATTCGTTTGTGTGGGATGCTCTACCAGGTTCATTCCTGGATAATGCACTCAAAGGGCACTAAGCATAGAGTGTGAAAACTGAGTTTCCTTGAGAGCTGCTTGGAAGCCTGATGGTGTGTGAAGTTAGTGAGCCAAATGGAGTTGTTCTCCCACAAGAACCACTCGGCTGATCCTTCTTCAATAGGCCCTTCACCAACATGCAGTGTTTCCTTGATTGAATTACCTCTCACACCAATATTTGCGTCTAGAGCCTTTGCATTGAGGGCTATGTGAAAATGGCTGTGGCGCTGAAGTTGCCTGTGAATGTGGAGTTGGTGGCATGTGAAACCCGCATGTGGAGCATTCGTTTGTGTGGGATGCTCTACCAGGTTCATTCCTAGATAATGCACTCAAAGGGCACTAAGCATAGAGTGTGAAAACTGAGTTTCCTTGAGAGCTGCTTGGAAGCCTGATGGTGTGTGTAGTTAGTGAGCCAAATGGAGTTGTTCTCCCACAAGAACCACTCGGCTGATCCTTCTTCAATAGGCCCTTCACCAACATGCAGTGTTTCCTTGATTGAATTAGCTCTCACACCAATATTTGCGTCTAGAGCCTTTGCATTGAGGGCTATCAGAAAAAGGCTGTGGCGCTGAAGTTGCCTGAGAATGTGGAGTTGGTGGCATGTGAAACCCGCATGTGGAGCATTCGTTTGTGTGGGATGCTCTACCAGGTTCATTCCTAGATAATGCACTCAAAGGGCACTAAGCATAGAGTGTGAAAACTGAGTTTCCTTGAGAGCTGCTTGGAAGCCTGATGGTGTGTGAAGTTAGTGAGCCAAATGGAGTTGTTCTCCCACAAGAACCACTCGGCTGATCCTTCTTCAATAGGCCCTTCACCAACATGCAGTGTTTCCTTGATTGAAGTAGCTCTCACACCAATATTTGCGTCTAGAGCTTTTGCATTGAGCGCTATGTGAAAACGGCTTTGGCGCTGAAGTTGTCTGTGAATGTGGAGTTGGTGGCATGTGAAACCCGCATGTGGAGCATTCGTTTGTGTGGGATGCTCTACCAGGTTCATTCCTAGATAATGCACTCAAAGGGCACTAAGCATAGAGTGTGAAAACTGAATTTCCTTGAGACCTGCTTGGAAGCCTGATGGTGTGTGAAGTTAGTGAGCCAAATGGAGTTGTTCTCCCACAAGAACCACTCGGCTGATCCTTCTTCAATAGGCCCTTCACCAACATGCAGTGTTTCCTTGATTGAATTAGCTCTCACACCAATATTTGCGTCTAGAGCCTTTGCATTGAGGGCTATGTGAAAATGGCTTTGGCACTGAAGTTGCTTGAGAATGTGGAGTTGGTGGCATGTGAAACCCGCATGTGGAGCATTCGTTTGTGTGGGATGCTCTACCAGGTTCATTCCTAGATAATGCACTCAAAGGGCACTAAGCATAGAGTGTGAAAACTGAGTTTGCTTGAGAGCTGCTTGGAAGCCTGATGGTGGGTGAAGTTAGTGAGCCAAATGGAGTTGCTCTCCCACAAAAATCACTCGACTGATCCTTCTTCAATATGCCCTTCACCAACATGCAGTGTTTCCTTGATTGAATTAGCTCTCACACCAATATTTGCGTCTAGAGCCTTTGCATTGAGCGCTATGTGAAAACGGCTTTGGCGCTGAAGTTGCCTGTGAATGTGGAGTTGGTGGCATGTGAAACCCGCATGTGGAGCATTCGTTTGTGTGGGATGCTCACCAAGCTTCATTTCAGTCCTAGGCACTCAAAGGGCACTAAGCACAGAGTGTGAAAACTGAGTTTCCTTGAGAACTGCTTGGAAGCCTGATGGTGTGTGAAGTTAGTGAGCCAAATGGAGTTGTTCTCCCACAAGAACCACTCGGCTGATCCTTCTTCAATAGGCCCTTCACCAACATGCAGTGTTTCCTTGATTGAATTAGCTCTCACACCAATATTTGCGTCTAGAGCCTTTGCATTGAGGGCTATCTGAAAACGGCTGTGGCGCAGAAGTTGCCTGAGAATGTGGAGTTGTTGGCATGTGAAACCCGCATGTGGAGCATTCGTTTGTGTGGGATGCTCTACCAGGTTCATTCCTAGATAATGCACTCAAAGGGCACTAAGCATAGAGTGTGAAAACTGAGTTTCCTTGAGAGCTGCTTGGAAGCCTGATGGTGTTTGAAATTAGTGAACCAAATGGAGTTGTTCTCCCACAAGAACCACTCGGCTGATCCTTCTTCAATATGCCCTTCACCAACATGCAGTGTTTCCTTGATTGAATTAGCTCTCACACCAATATTTGCGTCTAGAGCCTTTGCATTGAGGGCTATGTGAAAACGGCTGTGGCGCTGAAGTTGCCTGTGAATGTGGAGTTGGTGGCATGTGAAAACCGCATGTGGAGCATTCGTTTGTGTGGGATGCTCTACCAGGTTCATTCCTAGATAATGCACTCAAAGGGCACTAAGCATAGAGTGTGAAAACTGAGTTTCCTTGAGAGCTGCTTGGAAGCCTGATGGTGTGTGAAGTTAGTGAGCCAAATGGAGTTGTTCTCCCACAAGAACCACTCGGCTGATCCTTCTTCAATAGGCCCTTCACCAACATGCAGTGTTTCCTTGATTGAAGTAGCTCTCACACCAATATTTGCGTCTAGAGCCTTTGCATTGAGGGCTATCTGAAAACGGCTGTGGCACTGAAGTTGCCTGTGAATGTGGAGTTGGTGGCATGTGAAACCCGCATGTGGAGCATTCGTTTGTGTGGGATGCTCTACCAGGTTCATTCCTAGATAATGCACTCAAAGGGCACTAAGCATAGAGTGTGAAAACTGAGTTTCCTTGAGAGCTGCTTGGAAGCCTGATGGTGTGTGAAGTTAGTGAGCCAAATGGAGTTGTTCTCCCACAAGAACCACTCGGCTGATCCTTCTTCAATATGCCCTTCACCAACATGCAGTGTTTCCTTGATTGAATTAGCTCTCACACCAATATTTGCGTCTAGAGCCTTTGCATTGAGCGCTATATGAAAACGGCTGTGGCGCTGAAGTTGCCTGTGAATGTGGAGTTGTTGGCATGTGAAACCCGCATGTGGAGCATTCGTTTGTGTGGGATGCTCTACCAGGTTCATTCCTAGATAATGCACTCAAAGGGCACTAAGCACAGAGTGTGAAAACTGAGTTTCCTTGAGAGCTGCTTGGAAGCCTGATGGTGTGTGAAGTTAGTGAGCCAAATGGAGTTTTTCTCCCACAAGAACGACTCAGCTGATCCTTCTTCAATAGGCCCTTCACCAACATGCAGTGTTTCCTTGATTGAATTAGCTCTCACACCAATATTTGGGTCTAGAGCCTTTGCATTGAGGGCTATGTGAAAACGGCCTTGGCGCTGAAGTTGCCTGAGAATGTGGAGTTGGTGGCATGTGAAAACCGCATGTGGAGCATTCGTTTGTGTGGGATGCTCTACCAGGTTTATTCCTAGATAATGCACTCAAAGGGCACTAAGCATAGAGTGTGAAAACTGAGTTTCCTTGAGAGCTGCTTGGAAGCCTGATGGTGTGTGAAGTTAGTGAGCCAAATGGAGTTGTTCTCCCACAAGAACCACTCGGCTGATCCTTCTTCAATATGCGCTTCACCAACATGCAGTGTTTCCTTGATTGAATTAGCTCTCACACCAATATTTGCGTCTAGAGCCTTTGCATTGAGGGCTATGTGAAAACGGCTGTGGAACTGAAGTTGCCTGTGAATGTGGAGTTGGTGGCATGTGAAAACCGCATGTGGAGCATTCGTTTGTGTGGGATGCTCACCAAGATTCATTTCAGTCCTAGGCACTCAAAGGGCACTAAGCACAGAGTGTGAAAACTGAGTTTCCTTGAGAGCTGCTTGGAAGCCTGATGGTGTGTGAAGTTAGTGACCCAAATGGAGTTGTTCTCCCACAAGAATCACTCGGCTGATCCTTCTTCAATAGGCCCTTCACCAACATGCAGTGTTTCCTTGATTGAAGTAGCTCTCACACCAATATTTGCGTCTAGAGCCTTTGCATTGAGGGTTATGTGAAAACGGCTGTGGCGCTGAAGTTGCCTGTGAATGTGGAGTTGGTGGCATGTGAAACCCGCATGTGGAGCATTCGTTTGTGTGGGATGCTCTACCAGGTTCATTCCTAGATAATGCACTCAAAGGGCACTAAGCATAGAGTATGAAAACTGAGTTTCCTTGAGAGCTGCTTGGAAGCCTGATGGTGTGTGAAGTTAGTGAGCCAAATGGAGTTGTTCTCTCACAAGAACCACTCGGCTGATCCTTCTTCAATAGGCCCTTCACCAACATGCAGTGTTTCCTTGATTGAAGTAGCTCTCACACAAATATTTGCGTCTAGAGCCTTTGCATTGAGGGCTATGTGAAAACGGCTGTGGCGCTGAAGTTGCCTGTGAATGTGGAGTTGGTGGCATGTGAAACCCGCATGTGGAGCATTCGTTTGTGTGGGATGCTCTACCAGGTTCATTCCTAGATAATGCACTCAAAGGGCACTAAGCATAGAGTGTGAAAACTGAGTTTCCTTGAGAGCTGCTTGGAAGCCTGATGGTGTGTGAAGTTAGTGAGCCAAATGGAGTTGTTCTCCCACAAGAACCACTCGGCTGATCCTTCTTCAATATGCCCTTCACCAACATGCAGTGTTTCCTTGATTGAATTAGCTCTCACACCAATATTTGCGTCTAGAGCCTTTGCATTGAGGGCTATGTGAAAACGGCTGTGGCGCTGAAGTTGCCTGTGAATGTGGAGTTGGTGGCATGTGAAACCCGCATGTGAAGCATTCGTTTGTGTGGGATGCTCACCAAGCTTCATTTCAGTCCTAGGCACTCAAAGGGCACTAAGCATAGAGTGTGAAAACTGAGTTTCCTTGAGAGCTGCTTGGAAGCCTGATGGTGCGTGAAGTTAGTGAGTCAAATGGAGTTGTTCTCCCACAAGAACCACTCAGCTGATCCTTCTTCAATATGCCCTTCACCAACATGCAGTGTTTCCTTGATTGAATTAGCTCTCACACCAATATTTGCGTCTAGAGCCTTTGCATTGAGGGCTATCTGAAAACGGCTGTGGCGCTGAAGTTGCCTGTGAATGTGGAGTTGGTGGCATGTGAAACCCGCATGTGGAGCATTCGTTTGTGTGGGATGCTCTACCAGGTTCATTCCTAGATAATGCACTCAAAGGGCACTAAGCATAGAGTGTGAAAACTGAGTTTCCTTGAGAGCTGCTTTGAAGCCTGATGGTGTGTGAAGTTAGTGAGCCAAATGGAGTTGTTCTCCCACAAGAACCACTCGGCTGATCCTTCTTCAATAGGCCCTTCACCAACATGCAGTGTTTCCTTGATTGAAGTAGCTCTCACACCAATATTTGCGTCTAGAGCCTTTGCATTGAGGGTTATCTGAAAACGGCTGTGGCGCTGAAGTTGCCTGTGAATGTGGAGTTGGTGGCATGTGAAAACCGCATGTGAAGCATTCGTTTGTGTGGGATGCTCACCAAGCTTCATTTCAGTCCTAGGCACTCAAAGGGCACTAAGCACAGAGTGTGAAAACTGAGTTTCCTTGAGAGCTGCTTGGAAGCCTGATGGTGTGTGAAGTTAGTGAGCCAAATGGAGTTGTTCTCCCACAAGAACCACTCGGCTGATCCTTCTTCAATAGGCCCTTCACCAACATGCAGTGTTTCCTTGATTGAATTACCTCTCACACCAATATTTGCGTCTAGAGCCTTTGCATTGAGGGCTATCTGAAAACGGCTGTGGCCCTGAAGTTGCCTGTGAATGTGGAGTTGGTGGCATGTGAAAACCGCATGTGGAGCATTCGTTTGTGTGGGATGCTCTACCAGGTTCATTCCTAGATAATGCACTCAAAGGGCACTAAGCATAGAGTGTGAAAACTGAGTTTCCTTGAGAGCTGCTTGGAAGCCTGATGGTGTGTGAAGTTAGTGAGCCAAATGGAGTTGTTCTCCCACAAGAACCACTCAGCTGATCCTTCTTCAATATGCCCTTCACCAACATGCAGTGTTTCCTTGATTGAATTAGCTCTCACACCAATATTTGCGTCTAGAGCCTTTGCATTGAGGGCTATCTGAAAACGGCTGTGGCGCTGAAGTTGCCTGTGAATGTGGAGTTGGTGGCATGTGAAACCCGCATGTGGAGCATTCGTTTGTGTGGGATGCTCTACCAGGTTCATTCCTAGATAATGCACTCAAAGGGCACTAAGCATAGAGTGTGAAAACTGAGTTTCCTTGAGAGCTGCTTTGAAGCCTGATGGTGTGTGAAGTTAGTGAGCCAAATGGAGTTGTTCTCCCACAAGAACCACTCGGCTGATCCTTCTTCAATAGGCCCTTCACCAACATGCAGTGTTTCCTTGATTGAAGTAGCTCTCACACCAATATTTGCGTCTAGAGCCTTTGCATTGAGGGTTATGTGAAAACGGCTGTGGCGCTGAAGTTGCCTGTGAATGTGGAGTTGGTGGCATGTGAAAACCGCATGTGAAGCATTCGTTTGTGTGGGATGCTCACCAAGCTTCATATCAGTCCTAGGCACTCAAAGGGCACTAAGCACAGAGTGTGAAAACTGAGTTTCCTTGAGAGCTGCTTGGAAGCCTGATGGTGTGTGAAGTTAGTGAGCCAAATGGAGTTGTTCTCCCACAAGAACCACTCGGCTGATCCTTCTTCAATAGGCCCTTCACCAACATGCAGTGTTTCCTTGATTGAAGTAGCTCTCACACAAATATTTGCGTCTAGAGCCTTTGCATTGAGGGCTATGTGAAAACGGCTGTGGTGCTGAAGTTGCCTGTGAATGTGGAGTTGGTGGCATGTGAAACCCGCATGTGGAGCATTCGTTTGTGTGGGATGCTCTACCAGGTTCATTCCTAGATAATGCACTCAAAAGGCACTAAGCATAGAGTGTGAAAACTGAGTTTCCTTGAGAGCTGCTTGGAAGCCTGATGGTGTGTGAAGTTAGTGAGCCAAATGGAGTTGTTCTCCCACAAGAACCACTCGGCTGATCCTTCTTCAATATGCCCTTCACCAACATGCAGTGTTTCCTTGATTGAATTAGCTCTCACACCAATATTTGCGTCTAGAGCCTTTGCATTGAGGGCTATGTGAAAACGGCTGTGGCGCTGAAGTTGCCTGTGAATGTGGAGTTGGTGGCATGTGAAACCCGCATGTGAAGCATTCGTTTGTGTGGGATGCTCACCAAGCTTCATTTCAGTCCTAGGCACTCAAAGGGCACTAAGCATAGAGTGTGAAAACTGAGTTTCCTTGAGAGCTGCTTGGAAGCCTGATGGTGCGTGAAGTTAGTGAGTCAAATGGAGTTGTTCTCCCACAAGAACCACTCAGCTGATCCTTCTTCAATATGCCCTTCACCAACATGCAGTGTTTCCTTGATTGAATTAGCTCTCACACCAATATTTGCGTCTAGAGCCTTTGCATTGAGGGCTATCTGAAAACGGCTGTGGCGCTGAAGTTGCCTGTGAATGTGGAGTTGGTGGCATGTGAAACCCGCATGTGGAGCATTCGTTTGTGTGGGATGCTCTACCAGGTTCATTCCTAGATAATGCACTCAAAGGGCACTAAGCATAGAGTGTGAAAACTGAGTTTCCTTGAGAGCTGCTTGGAAGCCTGATGGTGTGTGAAGTTAGTGAGCCAAATGGAGTTGTTCTCCCACAAGAACCACTCAGCTGATCCTTCTTCAATATGCCCTTCACCAACATGCAGTGTTTCCTTGATTGAATTAGCTCTCACACCAATATTTGCGTCTAGAGCCTTTGCATTGAGGGCTATCTGAAAACGGCTGTGGTGCTGAAGTTGCCTGTGAATGTGGAGTTGGTGGCATGTGAAACCCGCATGTGGAGCATTCGTTTGTGTGGGATGCTCTACCAGGTTCATTCCTAGATAATGCACTCAAAGGGCACTAAGCATAGAGTGTGAAAACTGAGTTTCCTTGAGAGCTGCTTTGAAGCCTGATGGTGTGTGAAGTTAGTGAGCCAAATGGAGTTGTTCTCCCACAAGAACCACTCGGCTGATCCTTCTTCAATAGGCCCTTCACCAACATGCAGTGTTTCCTTGATTGAAGTAGCTCTCACACCAATATTTGCGTCTAGAGCCTTTGCATTGAGGGTTATGTGAAAACGGCTGTGGCGCTGAAGTTGCCTGTGAATGTGGAGTTGGTGGCATGTGAAAACCGCATGTGAAGCATTCGTTTGTGTGGGATGCTCACCAAGCTTCATTTCAGTCCTAGGAACTCAAAGGGCACTAAGCACAGAGTGTGAAAACTGAGTTTCCTTGAGAGCTGCTTGGAAGCCTGATGGTGTGTGAAGTTAGTGAGCCAAATGGAGTTGTTCTCCCACAAGAACCACTCGGCTGATCCTTCTTCAATAGGCCCTTCACCAACATGCAGTGTTTCCTTGATTGAATTACCTCTCACACCAATATTTGCGTCTAGAGCCTTTGCATTGAGGGCTATCTGAAAACGGCTGTGGCCCTGAAGTTGCCTGTGAATGTGGAGTTGGTGGCATGTGAAAACCGCATGTGGAGCATTCGTTTGTGTGGGATGCTTTACCAGGTTCATTCCTAGATAATGCACTCAAAGGGCACTAAGCATAGAGTGTGAAAACTGAGTTTCCTTGAGAGCTGCTTGGAAGCCTGATGGTGTGTGAAGTTAGTGAGCCAAATGGAGTTGTTCTCCCACAAGAACCACTCAGCTGATCCTTCTTCAATATGCCCTTCACCAACATGCAGTGTTTCCTTGATTGAATTAGCTCTCACACCAATATTTGCGTCTAGAGCCTTTGCATTGAGGGCTATCTGAAAACGGCTGTGGCGCTGAAGTTGCCTGCGAATGTGGAGTTGGTGGCATGTGAAACCCGCATGTGGAGCATTCGTTTGTGTGGGATGCTCTACCAGGTTCATTCCTAGATAATGCACTCAAAGGGCACTAAGCATAGAGTGTGAAAACTGAGTTTCCTTGAGAGCTGCTTTGAAGCCTGATGGTGTGTGAAGTTAGTGAGCCAAATGGAGTTGTTCTCCCACAAGAACCACTCGGCTGATCCTTCTTCAATAGGCCCTTCACCAACATGCAGTGTTTCCTTGATTGAAGTAGCTCTCACACCAATATTTGCGTCTAGAGCCTTTGCATTGAGGGTTATCTGAAAACGGCTGTGGCGCTGAAGTTGCCTGTGAATGTGGAGTTGGTGGCATGTGAAAACCGCATGTGAAGCATTCGTTTGTGTGGATGCTCACCAAGCTTCATATCAGTCCTAGGCACTCAAAGGGCACTAAGCACAGAGTGTGAAAACTGAGTTTCCTTGAGAGCTGCTTGGAAGCCTGATGGTGTGTGAAGTTAGTGAGCCAAATGGAGTTGTTCTCCCACAAGAACCACTCGGCTGATCCTTCTTCAATAAGCCCTTCACCAACATGCAGTGTTTCCTTGATTGAATTAGCTCTCACACCAATATTTGCGTCTAGAGCCTTTGCATTGTGGGCTATCTGAAAACGGCTGTGGCCCTGAAGTTGCCTGAGAATGTGGAGTTGGTGGCATGTGAAAACCGCATGTGGAGCATTCGTTTGTGTGGGATGCTCTACCAGGTTCATTCCTAGATAATGCACTCAAAGGGCACTAAGCATAGAGTGTGAAAACTGAGTTTCCTTGAGAGCTGCTTGGAAGCCTGATGGTGTGTGAAGTTAGTGAGCCAAATGGAGTTGTTCTCCCACAAGAACCACTCGGCTGATCCTTCTTCAATAGGCCCTTCACCAACATGCAGTGTTTCCTTGATTGAAGTAGCTCTCACACCAATATTTGCGTCTAGAGCCTTTGCATTGAGGGCTATGTGAAAAGGGCGGTGGCGCTGAAGTTGCCTGAGAATGTGGAGTTGGTGGCATGTGAAACCCGCATGTGGAGCATTCGTTTGTGTGGGATGCTTTACCAGGTTCATTCCTAGATAATGCACTCAAAGGGCACTAAGCATAGAGTGTGAAAACTGAGTTTCCTTGAGAGCTGCTTGGAAGCCTGATGGTGTGTGAAGTTAGTGAGCCAAATGGAGTTGTTCTCCACAAGAACCACTTGGCTGATCCTTCTTCAATAGGCCCTTCACCAACATGCAGTGTTTCCTTGATTGAATTAGCTCTCACACCAATATTTGCGTCTAGAGCCTTTGCATTGAGGGCTATGTGAAAACGGCTGTGGCGCTGAAGTTGCCTGAGAATGTGGAGTTTGTGGCATGTGAAACCCGCATGTGAAGCATTCGTTTGTGTGGGATGCTCACCAAGCTTCATTTCAGTCCTATGCACTCAAAGGGCACTAAGCACAGAGTGTGAAAACTGAGTTTCCTTGAGAGCTGCTTGGAAGCCTGATGGTGTGTGAAATTAGTGAGCCAAATGGAGTTGTTCTCCCACAAGAACCACTCGGCTGATCCTTCTTCAATAGGCCCTTCACCAACATGCAGTGTTTCCTTGATTGAAGTAGCTCTCACACCAATATTTGCTTCTAGAGCCTTTGCATTGAGGGCTATCTGAAAACGGCTGTGGCGCTGAAGTTGCCTGCGAATGTGGAGTTGGTGGCATGTGAAACCCGCATGTGGAGCATTCGTTTGTGTGGGATGCTCTACTAGGTTCATTCCTAGATAATGCACTCAAAGGGCACTAAGCATAGAGTGTGAAAACTGAGTTTCCTTGAGAGCTGCTTGGAAGCCTGATGGTGTGTGAAGTTAGTGAGCCAAATGGAGTTGTTCTCCCACAAGAACCACTCGGCTGATCCTTCTTCAATAGGCCCTTCACCAACATGCAGTGTTTCCTTGATTGAATTAGCTCTCCAACCAATATTTGCGTCTAGAGCCTTTGCATTGTGATCTATCTGAAAACGGCTGTGGCGCTGAAGTTGCCTGAGAATGTGGAGTTGGTGGCATGTGAAAACCGCATGTGGAGCATTCGTTTGTATGGGATGCTCTACCAGGTTCATTCCTAGATAATGCACTCAAAGGGCACTAAGCATAGAGTGTGAAAACTGAGTTTCCTTGAGAGCTGCTTGGAAGCCTGATGGTGTGTGAAGTTAGTGAGCCAAATGGAGTTGTTCTCCCACAAGAACCACTCGGCTGATCCTTCTTCAATATGCCCTTCACCAACATGCAGTGTTTCCTTGATTGAATTAGCTCTCACACCAATATTTGCGTCTAGAGCCTTTGCATTGAGGGCTATCTGAAAACGGCTGTGGCGCTGAAGTTGTCTGAGAATGTGGAGTTGGTGGCATGTGAAAACCGCATGTGGAGCATTCGTTTGTGTGGGATGCTCTACCAGGTTCATTCGTAGATAATGCACTCAAAGGGCACTAAGCATAGAGTGTGAAAACTGAGTTTCCTTGAGAGCTGCTTGGAAGCCTGATGGTGTGTGAAGTTAATGAGCCAAATGGAGTTGTTCTCCCACAAGAAACACTCGGCTGATCCTTCTTCAATAGGCCCTTCACCAACATGCAGTGTTTCCTTCATTGAATTAGCTCTCACACCAATATTTGCGTCTAGAGCCTTTGCATTGAGGGCTATGTGAAAACGGCTGTGGCGCTGAAGTTGCCTGTGAATGTGGAGTTGGTGGCATGTGAAACCCGCATGTGGAGCATTCGTTTGTGTGGGATGCTCACCAAGCTTCATTTCAGTCCTAGGCACTCAAAGGGCACTAAGCATAGAGTGTGAAAACTGAGTTTCCTTGAGAACTGCTTGGAAGCCTGATGGTGTGTGAAGTTAGTGAGCCAAATGGAGTTGTTCTCCCACAGGAACCACTCGGCTGATCTTTCTTCAATAGGCCCTTCACCAACATGCAGTGTTTCCTTGATTGAATTAGCTCTCACACCAATATTTGCGTCTAGAGAATTTGCATTGAGGGCTATATGAAAAAGGCTGTGGCGCTGAAGTTGTCTGTGAATGTGGAGTTGGTGGCATGTGAAACCCGCATGTGGAGCATTCGTTTTTGTGGGATGCTCTACCAGGTTCATTCCTAGATAATGCACACAAAGGGCACTAAGCATAGAGTGTGAAAACTGAGTTTCCTTGAGAGCTGCTTGGAAACCTGATGGTGTGTGAAGTTAGTGAGCCAAATGGTGTTGTTCTCCCACAAGAACCACTCGACTGATCCTTCTTCAATAGGCCCTTCACCAACATGTAGTGTTTCCTTGATTGAATTAGCTCTCACACCAATATTTGCGTCTAGAGCCTTTGCATTGAGGGCTTTCTGAAAACGGCTGTGGCGCTGAAGTTGCCTGAGAATGTGGAGTTGGTGGCATGTGAAACCCGCATGTGGAGCATTCGTTTGTGTGGGATGCTCTACCAGGTTCATTCCTAGATAATGCACTCAAAGGGCACTAAGCATAGAGTGTGAAAACTGAGTTTCCTTGAGAGCTGCTTGGAAGCCTGATGGTGTGTGAAGTTAGTGAGCCAAATGGAGTTGTTCTCCCACAAGAACCACTCGGCTGATCCTTCTTCAATACGCCCTTCACCAACATGTAGTGTTTCCTTGATTGAATTAGCTCTCACACCAATATTTGCGTCTAGAGCCTTTGCATTGAGGGCTATCTGCAAACGTCTGTGGCGCTGAAGTTGCCTGAGAATGTGGAGTTGGTGGCATGTGAAACCCGCATGTGGAGCATTCGTTTGTGTGGGATGCTCTACCAGGTTCATTCCTTGATAATGCACTCAAAGGGCACTAAGCATAGAGTGTGAAAACTGAGTTTCCTTGAGAGCTGCTTGGAAGCCTGATGGTGTGTGAAGTTAGTGAGCCAAATGGAGTTGCTCTCCACAAAAATCACTCGGCTGATCCTTCTTCAATATGCCCTTCACCAACATGCAGTGTTTCCTTGATTGAATTAGCTCTCACACCAATATTTGCGTCTAGAGCCTTTGCATTGAGGGCTATGTGAAAACGGCTGTTTCGCTGACGTTGCCTGAGAATGTGCAGTTGGTGGCATGTGAAACCCGCATGTGGAGCATTCGTTTGTGTGGATGCTCTACCAGGTTCATTCCTTGATAATGCACTCAAAGGGCACTAAGCATAGAGTGTGAAAACTGAGTTTCCTTGAGAGCTGCTTGGAAGCCTGATGGTGTGTGAAGTTAGTGAGCCAAATGGAGTTGTTCTCCCACAAGAACCACTCGGCTGATCCTTCTTCAATAGGCCCTTCACCAACATGCAGTGTTTCCTTGATTGAAGTAGCTCTCACACCAATATTTGCGTCTAGAGCCTTTGCATTGAGGACTATGTGAAAACGGCGGTGGCGCTGAAGTTGCCTGTGAATGTGGAGTTGGTGGCATGTGAAAACCGCATGTGGAGCATTCGTTTGTGTGGGATGCTCTACCAGGTTCATTCCTAGATAATGCACTCAAAGGGCACTAAGCATAGAGTGTGAAAACTGAGTTTCCTTGAGAGCTGCTTGGAAGCCTGATGGTGTGTGAAGTTAGTGAGCCAAATGGAGTTGTTCTCCCACAAGAACCACTCGGCTGATCCTTCTTCAATAGGCCCTTCACCAACATGCAGTGTTTCCTTGATTGAATTAGCTCTCACACCAATATTTGCGTCTAGAGCCTTTGCATTGAGGGCTATGTGAAAACGGCTGTGGCGCTGAAGTTGACTGTGAATGTGGAGTTGGTGGCATGTGAAAACCGCATGTGAAGCATTCGTTTGTGTGGGATGCTCACCAAGCTTCATTTCAGTCCTAGGCACTCAAAGGGTACTAAGCACAGAGTGTGAAAACTGAGTTTCCTTGAGAGCTGCTTGGAAGCCTGATGGTGTGTGAAGTTAGTGAGCCAAATGGAGTTGTTCTCCACAAGAACCACTCGGCTGATCCTTCTTCAATAGGCCCTTCACCAACATGTAGTGTTTCCTTGATTGAATTAGCTCTCACACCAATATTTGCGTCTAGAGACTTTGCATTGAGGGCTATGTGAAAACGGCTTTGGCGCTGAATTTGCCTGTGAATGTGGAGTTGCTGGCATGTGAAACCCGCATGTGGAGCATTCGTTTGTGTGGGATGCTCTACCAGGTTCATTCCTAGATAATGCACTCAAGGGGCACTAAGCATAGAGTGTGAAAACTGAGTTTCCTTGAGAGCTGCTTGGAAGCCTGATGGTGTGTGAAGTTAGTGAGCCAAATGGAGTTGTTCTCCCACAAGAACCACTCGGCTGATCCTTCTTCAATAGGCCCTTCACCAACATGCAGTGTTTCCTTGATTGAATTAGCTCTCACACCAATATTTGCGTCTAGAGCCTTTGCATTGAGGGCTATGTGAAAACGGCTGTGGCGCTGAAGTTGCCTGTGAATGTGGAGTTGTTGGCATGTGAAACCCGCATGTGGAGCATTCGTTTGTGTGGGATGCTCTACTAGGTTCATTCCTAGATAATGCACTCAAATGGCACTAAGCATAGAGTGTGAAAACTGAGTTTCCTTGAGAGCTGCTTGGAAGCCTGATGGTGTGTGAAGTTAGTGAGCCAAATGGAGTTGTTCTCCACAAGAACCACTCGGCTGATCCTTCTTCAATATGCCCTTCACCAACATGCAGTGTTTCCTTGATTGAATTAGCTCTCCAACCAATATTTGCGTCTAGAGCCTTTGCATTGTGGGCTATCTGAAAACGGCTGTGGCGCTGAAGTTGCCTGAGAATGTGGAGTTTGTGGCATGTGAAAACCGCATGTGGAGCATTCGTTTGTGTGGGATGCTCTACCAGGTTCATTCCTAGATAATGCACTCAAAGGGCACTAAGCATAGAGTGTGAAAACTGAGTTTCCTTGAGAGCTGCTTGGAAGCCTGATGGTGTGTGAAGTTAGTGAGCCAAATGGAGTTGTTCCCCCACAAGAACCACTCGGCTGATCCTTCTTCAATAGGCCCTTCACCAACATGCAGTGTTTCCTTGATTGAAGTAGCTCTCACACCAATATTTGCGTCTAGAGCCTTTGCATTGAGGGCTATGTGAAAACGGCTGTGGCGCTGAAGTTGCCTGTGAATGTGGAGTTGGTGGCATGTGAAACCCGCATGTGGAGCATTCGTTTGTGTGGGATGCTTTGCCAGGTTCATTCCTAGATAATGCACTCAAAGGGCACTAAGCATAGAGTGTGAAAACTGAGTTTCCTTGAGAGCTGCTTGGAAGCCTGATGGTGTGTGAAGTTAGTGAGCCAAATGGAGTTGTTCTCCCACAAGAACCACTCGGCTGATCCTTCTTCAATATGCCCTTCACCAACATGCAGTGTTTCCTTGATTGAATTAGCTCTCCAAACAATATTTGCGTCTAGAGCCTTTGCATTGTGAGCTATGTGAAAACGCTGCCTTGCCTAGATGAGTCGC